>NC_000078.6:33035000-33202500 GCF_000001635.26 Mus musculus
CTGGGTTAATGGGCCTTTCCACCTCCTGGCACCAGTTTTTGAGTTGAATTCATATATTTCCCCGGTCACTAGAGGGCAGATAATAAAGCAATCATGGGAAACAAAAAATTAAACAATTCTGTTTGCACCCACGTCTCCTCTGTTCTGTGCTGATGACTGGGGAGGGGTGAGGAAGGCTGGGAGATGTAACCCCACCCCCCACCCCGAGGTGAAAAGCAGTTTGTGAGGAGCCCAGACAGCCTTTCCATGCCCGCCTCTCCGCCAAGCTGTGCAGCCCAGACACTTGGGGCGTCTCTGGATAGGAAGGTTTGCAGGCTCAGCAAGATGAGAGGGCCATGGAAATTTCCTCATTCCTTGTGACCATCCAATAAATTAGGTTCAATTTCTAGTGGGGTTACCCATTAGGATCTGATTTATTTTTGTTTTAAAACGATTCTTGTATCCACCGTAAGAAAAGGAATTCATTAAATAAGTGCAGAGGTCATTGAATCCACCGGGCTGGCAGAGAGTGTAGACACAGACAAACTGTTCGGGGGATGAGGAGGGGCTGCCATTTTAATTGTGTGGGAGCCAGCAGACACTAATTGATGCATTTGTTCACATTAGGCCAGTTGGCTCCTTTCTTCCCTCTTTCTTCTCTCGGGCACATAAGAACTGCAAAAGTCTTCTCCCTGGCTTCTCTTTGTAAGCCTGGGTTTGAGGCAAGCCGGGCTCCTGCCACTGCAAAGCAGCACAAGTGGCCTCTCTCGGCTCAGGATCCCACCAGCACTTATGCTAATGTGGGCACATTATGGTAACAAGTACCTAATAATAGAGGGAAATTTAATTCCAACAGCAGCAGCTTCTCACTGGAGAGGAGCCATCCTCCTTCCGAGGACTGAAGCCGCCGCCGCCGTTTGCATATGAGGGTGGCAGGGAGCCAACACACTTGCCTCCTGAATTTGGTTTCCTTCCCTTTATTCACGTCTATAATTGAGCCTTTGTAAGCCGAGGGATGTGTGTAAAGGAGCTAAATTTGGAGCTGATTTCGGGAGGGTGGGGGCAATGAGAGCTCTGGAGGCCAGCTTTACCTTATGTTCATCATGTCAACCAAATTCTTGGCCCCGGTCTGGGGGTGGGGGAGCCAAACTTGCCACTTCTGCTACTAATAAGACAGCACCAGACGCGTGCAGGAAGGATCGGGTAGGTGAGAGAGGATCAATCCGTGAGCAGGGAAAAGAATATGACTTCTCGAATTTACTAGTTTCTTATACTAGTTTGTAAATAGGCAGTGGGAGAGGAAATGACACCCTAGAGAGCAAGCCTACAGGTGGGAAGGAAGAGCTGAAGTATAGGGCGGGCAGACAGGCAAGCCACGCCCACAAGTCTGTCCCAGCTCCACTGGGCACCCAACTCAGCTGTGTTACAGCCCCAAACGGTCAGCCTCACGTTGGATGAGTGGCCAAGGTGCTGACCAGTACTTAAAAGGACACTGGACACACTTCCGGACTCTTCTAGCCCAGAACACACGAAGCAATCCCCTTAGGTGGAATTGTCTTTTGGTTACCTGGATCTACGGCTTCTCCATCAAAGACAGAGTTCATCTGGATAGATTCCTAAGGCAAAGAGACTGCTTCAAACACAATTCCAAGGTTCTCCCCAGCCAAGGCTACCCATCCTCACAGGCTAAGTTCCTCAGGAAAGACTTGTTTTATTTTATTTATTTAAAAAAACGACAACAACAACAACAACAACAACAAAAAAAAAAAAAAAAAAAAAAAAAAAAAAAAAAAAACCAAGGCTAAGCCCAGACTAGTCTTGAACTTGAAATGTAGCCAAGTCTGCCTTTCCTGCTTTTACCACCATGCCTGGCTTTTCTTGCCCAAAGCAAGCTTTGAGAATATTGATTTATTCGACATCCACTGGGCCATATGTTAGGGACACCATGGTGAACCAAGCAGGTACATCTGTCTACATAACTTGCCACTGACCAACAGAGGTTACAATGAAGACACATGGCTATGCTAGGAGGAGTGTTGAATGCCATGGAACACAGGTGGCCGGCAAGTAATCCAGACTTATGGGTTAAGAAAGAGTCCTGAGAAAAATACTACCTAAGCTATGTAAAAGCAAGAGTTGAAATGCAAAGTGACTTAGACTAAGATTCACATCTCTTGGGGCATCGCTGTCAGGCAGAATCAGAAGTAGGCCCTCAGGAGCACTTACCTTGAGCCTTGGCAACCCTGCCACATACTGCCCTGCAGCTACCTACCTTGCCCCTCACAAAACCAACAAAACCAAAGCCAGGTCTTCCCTAAGCCCCACCCTCCATGATCGGTATTGTGTGCCATCCCTCAGATAGATCTGAACTCTGTCTAAGGTGCCTGTCCCCAGTCCATGGGCAGCTTTTCACTATATGATACCCCCCATACACACACACAAAGTGGCAAAAACAAGGTCTTCAGCATGCTAGCAAGAAACTATTTAGGGAGCAGCAGTCTTTTCAACGTGGGTTTCCCTTATAGGTACCATCTATCCACTTCCCCATAGCTCTTGGATGCTGAAGAGAAGAAGTGAGAATCTCATGTGTTTCAACTACTAGACCATCTAAAAAGCCCC
Organism: Mus musculus; assembly: GCF_000001635.26. Classification (NCBI taxonomy): domain Eukaryota; kingdom Metazoa; phylum Chordata; class Mammalia; order Rodentia; family Muridae; genus Mus; species Mus musculus. The sequence goes on from NC_000078.6 coordinate 33,037,599, forward strand.
ACATTTTATGTCACGAGGGTTTATTTATTTATCAATGTGGCATAGTTTAAAGGCCATCTATGAGTGGCATTACCCAGGTACCCTAGGGTGCTTCTTTTAGATGGTAAGACCTTGGAGTCCCAGGGTTAATTCTTCGTTCCATTAGTAGACTAACCTGAAAGTAGAAGCACTAAGATATTGAGTGCAAATCAAAGATCTTCCTTTAGCTGCACTGATGGCTACCCCTCCCCATGATACATATTTACCAAAAGTATGTGTCTTAGATCATAACAAGGTTTGTCATGGGGGTATCAGAGAAGAGATAAGGGAAGTTATCAAGTTTTATTTCTTCCCAATGAGTCTATCAAGCTCAGTAAGAGAAAGCAGAAGAGAGTAAGATGTGAGTGCTCGTTTGAGTGAGAATGGCCCCCATAAGCTCTTATGTTTGATTGCTTGGTCCTCCTTTGTAGAATTGTTTGGGAAGGATTAGGAGGTGTGGGCTTGTTGAATGAGATGTGTCATTGGGGGTGGGCTTTCAGGTTTTAAAAGCCCATGCCATTCCCTTCCCCGCTAAATCTCCCATCCCTCTCCCTCTCTCCCCAGTGGTTGCATCTCAAGATGTAACCCTCAGCTACTACTGCCCCAGTGCCACACCTGCCTGCCCATTGCCATGCTTCCCACATGGACTCAAACCCTTTGGAACTGTGAGCCCCAAATAAATCACTTAAGTTGCTTTAATGTTTTATCACAGCAGTAGAAAAGCAAGAGAGTGAAGGTGTGACTCTAGCCAGCCTGTGTGCTGCACATAGTGAGACAGCTGGCAGTTTTCATGGGATTTCCCCAGCTATTGTCTCAGAGTGGCTGTCCTTCCTCCCATTTCGTGGTGAGGAATCTAAAGTTTCCAGAGGCTTGGGGATCCACAGGATCGTGTGGCTAAGGGGTAGGTAGACCCAAGCTGTGGACTTTCTCTGTCACTTTCTTGCAAGGCAGTGGAAGAGTTGAGAAAGATTAAATCCCGTGGATTATTGCAGCACCTGCTCTGGTCCTTAAGCTCTGCTTCCCCAAGCACCTTGTTGGAGAGCACAACTCAATATTTATGAAACCCAGAGCAAATATATGAGCAGACATGTCCAGTGAGGGAAGGAATCCTATCAGGATCTTGCCATGCAGCAAGCTATGTCAGCAGCCAAATGCATGAACCTCCCAGAATGCATAAATACTCTTCCAAGGCCTGGTTTCTCTATGTGTGTAGACAGAGACAGAGTGACATTACCCAGGCAAGGTTCCTGTGGCTGACCACACTTACCACCATGGCCTCTCTATTCATTCTTTTTGTGTCTGCAGAGAAAAGAACAGATCAACTTTGAAGCTTCTTAGATGCTAAATAGACCTTAACATTCCATCCACAATGGGATTTCCCTGAGCAGTTTGACTTCAGTCTTACAGACATTGAAAAGGTTTTGTTTTTGTTCTATTGTTGTTTTATTTGTTTGGTTTGTTTTTGTCTGCAGACCTGTTACTTGACAGCTTTCAGTTTTCTTAGAAAACATACACATTTATGGCTAACACATGATTAAAATTTCAAAACTTTCCCTAGATTATTAATAAGCTGTCAAACTATATGTTCACAACAAGGGCTGTTTGACATCCATTCCTTACATCTTGATTAAAAGTAACTGAGTTTGGGCTGCAGAGATGGCTTAGTGGTAAAGAGCAGTTGTTGCTCTTGCAAAGGACCCAGGTTTGATTCCTGGCACCCACATGGTGGCTCACAACCATCCACCACTCCACTCCAAGGGCTCCAATGCCCTCTTCTGTCCTCTGAGGGCATCCAGGATGCATATAAACACATGCATGTCAAACCTCACACAAAATGAAATGAATAAATCTATTTTTAAAAAACTAGAAATCTAGGCAGTCTATGACATTTCTGTTATTATGATACGTTCCCTCTATGTAATAAAAAACCATTATAATCAAAACTTGAACCCTGCATTTATATACTTTGTGCATATCAACATACCCCCATGGATACAATGACTTAAGCAAACATTTATTTTTTAATTACAGAATTGTAAATTCTATGTCCTGTCTCCCCACTTAGCTTGGAGTAGCCTTGAGGTGACAACTCTTCGTCTGGGTTAGGATAGATATCTCCTTGGGCTTGGGGCTCTCAGTAGATCTTGCTCAATTTACCAATTAACTAGTTTGACCTAATGAACTATGTGAACAATGATCAAATCCATTACAATCTGAGAAGAGCGTGTCAGTGTTCTTTCAGAAGAGGCACTTGTTCAAGACAGAGCATTCACTGTCCTTGGGAGCAGCCACCCCCTCCATTGCAGCAGTCAGGAAATGCTGGCTGTGTGTAACGCATGTCCCTACTACAGATAAACTAGGTTCCATGGGAGATAGACCTAGATGATTAAACTGAGCTGGCTAGAGATGAACATGGGTAGAAAGTAGACAAGGCCCAAGTGAGTGGACCAAGTAAGCCAAAAGCACCCTGCACCTTGCACCCTGCACCCTGCATCCTTCTCCCTGCACCCTGACCTTGAATCCTCCACCTTCCACCCTGCACCCTGCATCCTGCATCGTTCATCCTGCACACTGCATCCTGTATCCTTCATCCTTCACCCTGCATCCTCAACCCTTCACCGTGCCCTTTCTTGCTCCAGCAATAGATGCTCTCTGCTTCCCTACGAAAGACATGGATATTCCCTGATTGAACCCACATTAGAGCCTTTTAGCGTAGTATAACAGAGCAAGCAAAAGGCAGCAAAGCAACAGTGAGAACATGTACTGTACATACCTCTTTTCTTTGTCCTATGGGGGAAAGGATAGGCATTAGTTGACTAGACAGAACTCCACATAGATATGCACACATGATAGTGTAGGGCCTCCAGGCATTCTTGGAATTTGGGGACTAGTTTAAAAATGGGCCAGAGATAGAGATCAAAAGGTTCTGGCTACTAGCTGTTCTAAACCAAGCAGTTGATAGCCTGGAGCTATAGAGAGTCTGGGAGTTTGAAACTATTGCTTCTTACAACTCCAGGGAATAGAGTGACTTTGGTGAGGGAGTGAGACCACCAGCTCATTCTTCTTTGCCCAATGTCGCAGCAGGGAGGCTAGAGGACTGACAACTTCAGTTTCCTATAACATGAAAGAGCTGGACTGGGTCTTAATGCCCTTCTCATAAAAGCCTTAGGGGGAAAAACTCTACTGTTATTTCTCACTATTTGACAAGTGTTGACTGCTACATGGTACAACTAACTTTCTGAGAGTACAAGTCTGAGTCTGAATATTAGCTATTTTCTCTTTTGAATTGGGCCATGATGAAATCTGTATTTAGAATTCGAATAGAACAGCCAGGTTCAAGGTTCATATTTACCACATAGCCACATTGCATGTAAGTTGCGATGTCTATTGCAACATCTTTTAAGAATGCTGACTCATATCCCATATGTGAGATCATTATCCTTCATGCTTAAAAAAAAATGACTCTTTTAGAAACAAGGTAGAGTGGTTTTTTTCTATCTTCTCAAAATCATTTGTAAAGAGAGTACAAACAAAAATGTGTTTTTACATTTCAGTAGATGTTCAAGGATTTCTTACTGAAAGTCAAGGCTGCCAGTAGTGCAAACTTCTCCCAATAAATACAGTGGAATGCAAGGCACAGCTTTAAGCTAATGTCTTTTAAACCATCTTACACTCAGACATGTAAAATTACTTGGTAGTTATAGTTAATCTTCAAATACTCTAAAGAGGCATTTGAGTCTTATCATTCTTTTCTTTTTTGCCACCAAGAGGTCCCGAGTGTCAGGGCATCCAGCTCCCAGGACATTTGGGCATTTGGTTAAATTTGGGGTCTAAAATCATGAGCTCACTGGATCTTGGCTATGAAGTTAAAACAACAGCAACTTCAAAACTGTTGCTGTGCAATGGAAGCATTCGCTCGGTGTCAGAAACGCTTACCAGTGCTCTCTCTGAATTTGCTTGGTTAGTTCTGCTGAGGAGGAAGCTGATACTTAAGAGTTTCATGTGCCCGAAGTCAGCTGCCCAGAAAATGAGGGAGCTTAGATTTGAACCTGGAACTTGACCAACTCCAAAAAAGCCTGGCTCACAGTCATTGTGCTCTGGCTGTAAGAGTTACTAAGAATAAATCTGGCCCCAAGAGAAGTCTGTGACAGGCACAGGTTCTCTTAGGAATCACGTGTCTGAGCAAGTGAAGAGTGGGGGGCGGGGGTAGACAAACCTGGCATGCAATTACTGTGTGTTTCCAAGATGGCGGAAATGAGAGTCTTATGCAAGAGAACAGACATGGTCTAATGACATAAAGACCTGAGTGGGTCACTGGTACTCAAAGTTTAATTTTCTAATCTGCTGTGTTGATAGTGGTTGATTTTGCTTCCTTTACTTCCATCCCTGCCTATAAATACTCTACAGAGGAGACTGCATTGTGTTCTGCTGCACTCACGGGGTGTTGGGGGGGGGGAGGTTCAGGAACACTTGTCTAGGCTAAGGTCACTGGAAGCCCACTCACTAAATCCCGTCAGGGCCAGGATAAGCTGCCAGAGAAAGCCAAAGGCCAGGGTCCTGGCCCTACAGGTGACAAAGTGGGTACCCCAGGCCCAAGGGCAGCTAGAATTCTTTCTGTTCATCTCCTATTCTCCCCTTCAAGCTGGGTACCCTGCCCTGTACAAAACCAAACTAAACCCAAGCAAGCAAACAAACAAAAACAAAAGCAAAAACAAGGAAAGTCACAGTCCACCAGAACTTACAGAGGTTTCCTGTCCCTCCTGGTCGTAGAGGAGCAATGTCTGTAGACTGCTTTGGACAGCAGCACCATCAGGGACCCCAGAAGGCCAAGAAGAAGTATGGATCCCAGAGTGACGATGAACGGCACATACCATGCAGATGTGGAGTACACGTTTTCCCTGCGGATCTGGTAGGTAATCCTGGGCTTGGAGGGCAGAGAAGGGGAGGTTGAGAGGAGTAGAAGTGTCTTTGACATTCAGCATTGCAGTGTGTAAAGTGTCTAGGCCACTCTTCCCTCCTATTCTGCAGACCCAACCTCTGTGAGCCTGTAGTTCCTGCTTCTAGCCCTGGCCTCTTTATTTTCTGTCCATTAGATCAGAACCCAGAAAAACTGGGGAACTGCGTATCAGCTCCTGACTTAAGTGCACTGTCTGTCTCTCTTCCCCTCCCTCACGTCTACAAGGTCCACAAGCTATTTCTCTGTTGCAACGCAGCATAATCCAGGGACTAATTTAGCCATTGTCTCTCACTGGGAAGGCAGGAGCCATGAAAGCTGTTTTATTTTTTTTATACCTTGTAAGCTTTTCGGTGTTCGCTCGATCCAGCTGCCACTGCCAGATGAGTGGGCTGTGATCACAGTGAGACTTCAAGTTCGGAATCTGTTTCCCAGAGCGGGAGACAGATAACCAACGAGTCATGAAGATCTCGGAATTGGAAATGTCGAGGTTGGTTATGCTGTAAACCTAAGAGACTAGGCAGTTTCTTCCCAAGGAGCACCTGCCAGCTCTCCCCACTGCAAAGGTCCTCAGTGTTTGCTGTGGTTTGAGAATGGAACCCCACAGGCTCCGTAGGACAAGGAGCTTGCTTGCTGCCAGCCCCAGTGGTTAGGTGTGATTCCTAGAGCCCACCTGGTATGCAGAGAATACCGACTACTGAAAGTTGTCCTCTTATGTCCACACATGTGGGGTGTATACACGCTTGCGTGTGCGCATGCACATGCACACACACACATATATAAATATATATGCACACACACATATATACATGTATGTACACACACATGCACACACACATGCACACACACATACACACACATACAAATACACACATGCACACACAATAGATAAGTAAATAAATAAATGCCATAAAAATCTCAAAAGCAGAAGCTGGAGAGGTGGCTCAGCAGTTAAGAGCGCCTATTGTCCACATCAGGTGACACAATGACATGTGACTCCAGTTCCATGAAACCCAGTGCCCTCTTCTGGCCTCTGTGGGCATCTACATTTATGTGATGCATATACACACAGGCAAGCATATACACATGAGCATAAACAAAATATAAAGAAACCTGCAATTCAATACATTAAAAATGAAGCCCCTCCCCCCAGTTTAGGGGGCGGGGCCTAGCCACAGGCACCCTTGCTGAGTGTGCACCTGCGCAGGCTAGACCTGCTTCCTGGCTCCTCCCAGCTTGCTGCTTCTTGTGACCATGAGGTGAGGGGGCTCCTCCACCACATCTCCTGCTGCTATGATGCTTTGCCCAAGTGTCCATGGCAAAGCAACCATGGCTGCGAGCCTCCTAAAATTATGAACCAAAGTCAATGCTTCCTTCTTTCCGGGTTCTCTGTCAGGCTGGTCCCTGCTATGCAAAAGAAAGCCAACGGACTACCCTGCTCTCTACTCACTGAGGTCTACTTTTTTTTTCTTTTTCCTTTTGCTTTCTGTTTGTCTGGTTGTGTGTGTGTGTGTGTGTGTGTGTGTGTGTGTGTGTGTGTGTGTGTGTTCAGACAGGTTTTCTCTGTGTAGGCCTGGCTGTTCTGAAACTCACTCTGTAGACCAGGCTAGCCTCAGACTTGGAGATCCGCCTGCCTCTGCCTGCTGGGATTCAAGCTGCATGCCATCACCACCCTGCTATTGGGGTCTAGTGACTGCAAAAAAGGAGAGGTGAACGTTGCCAGCCATTGGCAAGACTCTGAGAAGCAGAGTCATTCATAGGCCATTTTCTAACCGGAGGGGGATGTCAGGGAGGGGGGAGGGGAAGGGGAGAAGGAAAAGGATGGGGGGGATACAGGAGGAGGAAAAAAATGCACCCTCTCTGTCCTGATGCCCTCCCTTGCTACAGGCCCATTCAAATTCTATGAGTGAAAGTAACATTTTCTAATTTAAGTTCCTCACCTCTCCTTACCCCCCTACACTGTGAGAGCGTTCCCACAGTGGTGCAGTCTACCACAGTGGACAACCTTTGCTCTGAAACATATCCTCACATAGAAACATGCTTCTTCCTCTTTTGCTTTTTCTTGCCCACCCCTCTCTTTATTTTCTTTTTAGGTATCTTTGACTATCCTGAAACTTCCTCTGAAGCCCAGGCAGGTTCAAACTCACAGAGATCCACCCACCTCTGCTTCCTGAGGGCTAAGGTTAAAGGCGTGTGCCACCACCACAGCTCACATTTTTCTTTCCTGTGAGAAGTCAGTGGCTCTGAGTCCGAGCTCTTACACAGATTCCCATCAGCTAATCCATGGCCCTTCCAAACACATGCCTCAACGTTTTGTTTGTTTGTCTTGTTTTGTTTTTCTGTCTGCCTCACGCTTCTGGGTCAAAGGGTTCCACTGCTATACATCCTAAGGACTTTTGGCTGCAGATTCCAGGTCCCAGATCCTTACCCTGGGAGTTGTGATGGTTGTGGTTGGGTGAGGAATGACTTTAACACTCAGAGTCACTGTCCCTGTTTCAACAAGAGCCTTGGCTTTTGTGCTGCCAGACAGCAAGTTGTCATCAGTAATGTGGACAAGCAGCTGGTAGTCCCAGACGGTATCGAGGCTGCTGTAGTCAAAGCGGGAAGCCAGCAGCAGGCGCGTGATGTTGGAGCCGGCATTGGGAGAGAAGGTGAAATGATTGTTGATGTTGCCTAAAAGAGATTTGACCCATGAATGTTGGTAAAAGAGTAGAAAAGAGGATAAAATAAAGATACAGAAGAAAACTGCATTTGTTTTTATTCCCTTAAATGTCTACACTTTAATTTTTTTATATATGTAGCAGGGTTGGGTCTGTGATACCCTGCAAGTGAGGATATATTGGATAAGAGGCCACAGTGCCCCTATCTTAGAGCCTCCAGGGAGAGAGTTAATTATCCTGGTGTGTGGGCAGCAAGACAGCAGATTGAGCCATACCCCTAACCATGGACCATGCTCGCCTTATGCCTGTGTGGAGCCTGTCTGGCCATCCTGGTGTCAAGGGTCCTGAAGTCCTCTAAAGGAAAGCACCTCCTGATATCACAAGGAGTCAGGTCCAGGTTCTTGTGAATTCACCCCACCTGCTTCCTACACACACGTACACACGCATGCACTCGCGTGCGCGTGCACACACACACACTCACACACACACACACACATGCACACAGCTCTGTTGGGACCCACAACTTGAAGGTGCCCAGGGCAAGAAGAACGCCAGCCCAAGCATGGCTCTTGCTCATCCTCCAGTGTCTCCAGAGTCATTACAGGCTGAAAAATCAGGAAATGGAGCAGATGATGCAATTTTTACTTCCTCAGCAGCGCAAGGCTCGGTAAAGTCCTCGGGACACTCAGTGTGGATTAGCTCCACCCTCAGCAGGCAGCTGAGGTCTCCAGGCGCTGTCTGCCCCTGGGTTTTGTGGCACACCAGGCTCAGAGGTTTCCCACTGCTTTGCCAGGCTCAGCGGGCGGCAGAGGCGGATTTTGAGTCTTTCATGTGGAATTGCTCTGCTTATTGGGGTTTAAATCTCTGGCCCCGGCACTTCATTAGAGGAGCTATTTTGGTCTCATTTCCATTGAGGGGTGCTCTTCCCCCCCTCCTTCCCATGGTGGCATATTTTTAAAGAGAGAGAATGAATGGAGTGGAGAAGTGTTGCTGAGGACATGTTTCAGAACGCATTTAATCTATTTAATCTATTCTTATCCCCAGAGAGGCCTGGGAGTCCCTTCCCCCCACAGCACTTTTCCAGGAAAAGAGGTAGCTGAAGAGAGGAAATAAAAAAATATTATATTCAATATATTCTGGGAATTTGGGGAGAGCATTCTATTAAAAGGATTCATCCTTCCTGGGGCTTTGCAACACCGTGTGGGGGTGAGTCTGGTTGTGGAATATCCGGATAGACTAGATGAGACAGAGAAGCTGACAGCGCTGGGAAGCACAGGGAAGCTTGGATTCTTCATGTAAAATATGCCCTCCCCAGCACTGTGCCCACCGCAGTGTATAATCTAAGACCCGCTGCCTTGTTCCTTCCCGAATGGCCCAGGATTGTTGATACTGAGCCCAGTACCTGAGCCAATGGAGTATCGAAAAGAACTGGGGCTAGAATCAAGGTCAGTGCACGTCAGCTTGAAATTCTGAATGTTTGTGCCAACTTTTAGATCCACTGGGATGGCCATGAAGTAAAAATTTGGAGTACATACTGGCTTTTCATCATTTTCTCCAAGGATGTTCACAGTAACCTAGAACAGCAGGAAGGTGGTTTAGAATATTATTACATGCTAGTCGGTGTGTGTAGAGATAGGGGTGCAGAGGTCAACTTGTGGTTGGACATTCTTTCCTATCACGATGTGGCCCCCAGTGATCAAACTCAAGTTTTCAGGCTTGGCAGCAATCACCTTTATTTGCTGAGCCGTTTCATCAGCCCAAGCCTTAAGAGCTAAAATGCATCGAGCATTCACTGCGTGGGATATGGAATTTGCATGAATTCATTGATTTAACCTCATGTGTTAGAGAGAACATGATAGCTCTTGTCTACAGATGAGAAAAAAGGGAACTCAGAGACAGTAAGTAATTGACAAAGAACCATTCAAATAAATAGTGAGAGGCTGAGCTAAGATTTTAGTGTGGTTTTGTCTTGATTCAAATCCTTTGCTGTTAGCTTCTTTGCTGCGTATATGCATGTGCAGCTCTCTCTCTGTGGGTCCCTGGAGGGTGGGGCCCAGGCAGTATCTGTTATGTTCTGCAGTTGACTGTGCCACGCAGCCTGGCCTCCTGCTTTTGCCACGGTCTCACCTGCAGCCTGGGCTGACAGACCTACACTGAGTCCCCAGCTGGCATGCCACAAGCAGGCATGTAGATCTCTCATTGCTGGGCCTCAGGTCTGGTGAACTGACTGGAACACCGGCCAGCAGAGGACCCCACATTTTCAGTCCTATGTGATCATTTTGGCTCATCATGCTATTTAAAGGCTTATGAATTTTGAGTCATATTCATTCTCCTTTTGAAATGGAGGGATTTCAGCTATTTCTAATACTGGGAGTAAATTGAAATATTCACTCTAGTTAGCTTCCAGACTGGAGTCCATACATTTCTGTCTTTAAAAAAAAGAAACACAGGCACCCTAGCAAACACAGCAATCAATTCCAACTTTCCCTGGATAGGAATATTGAGCCTCCTGAATCTCTGAGCACACCATCCCATTAACTCAACACAGGTCGCCAGAGGAACCGAACTACCCGGCCCTCATTACTCACATGACTTTCCATAGAAATAGGGTCACAGAGATAAATCTTGTCCATACCCTCTCAGAAAATTGGGAGCATGACTAAGGAATGAATTCACCCTCCTCGATGCAAGCCCATTGCTGTCCCTCCCACACAGGCTGCCAGCTAGGTTGCCCCCCACATACCTTTTCCCTTCACTAATGGATCTTTATGGCCATCACATAGCTCTTAGATCACCCTAACAATCATCCCACAGACACACCAGGGACTCACGGGGTGCTTGTGGGAGGCACCAGCACTCCTCGGAAACATGTCTGGTGTGGTATGTGAACTCCACACACTTGTGTGCTGAGAATCTGCATTCAACAAGAGCCTCAACATGGACCTCTGAGAAGCAGTGGCTCGGCAGGCAACTGTGATAGTTTGGATGTGGGTAAGACTTGTACCCAATGTGGTACTGCTGTGTAGTGCCAGGTACTATGGGAGGTGCAGGCTTGTGGGAGGTCCACGGGTCATTGAGGGGACTCAAAGGAATGGTGAGACCCAGTCCTGTTCTCTCCTTGCTTCCTGACTCTTGAAATGTGAGCATTATCTAAAACACATATTCCCACCACATGCCATCTTCACTACAGGCACAAACAGATGGGCTTAAGTCTTCAGCACCAGGATCCAAAGGGTACCTCTCTTTACTTCAGCCATAGCCACTATGTGATTTTATCATCATGGTACAAGGTTGAGTCACGGGGTCACTGTAATGTCTACTCTGTCAGGTGTGCATGGGGGGCGGGGGCAGAACCAGGCAAGGCTGCTTCAGGAAGAGATTAAGAACTACAAAACCAAACGCTCTGGCAGCTTGCCACTCACCACCAACCCATAGAAGAAAAGCAAGATCTAAAGTGCCCTAGGAGGAGCTTTGTTCCACCAAGTGGCTTTGTGGCTTCAGTAGATATGCCAGTGTCTTGCCATTAGTCTTAGTGCATCTCTCAATTGCTCAATATGAGCCTCAAATTGTTGCAGATCTTTATGTCCTGGGAATGTTTTTCACTCTTCTCTTCATCTACCCATTCTGCCGTAGCCACATGCTGAGGGTGTGGAGACCCCAAGTCAACCAGCTGAGTGAACGTTAAGAGACCCAACAGCCACACTCACAGTGACTGAGCTCCTGTCCTCGCCGTTGGTGGCCTCGACGGTGAGAATGTAGACAGAAGTGGTTTCATGGTCTGCTTGAGTTATTAGTTGGAGTTCTCCTGTCTTGGGGTTAATCCAAAATATGTTTGGGTACTGGAGGCTGGACCCTCCTCTGGATACGGAATACACCACTGGAGTCCGGGGGAAGTCTGCATCGGTAGCTCGCACCTGCCCAATCTGGGTTCTAGCTGCAGGAATAGAGTATGCCTATTAGTACTGACCTGGGGGGAGGTATCCTCACTGCCATTGACAGACTGTTAGAAGCTTCCTAGTTGTCACAAGTCTGTGTGTTTTATAGAGTAAGTTTGAATGGCACAGACAAGCCTGCCATCCCCACTCCCAACCTTTAACAGTAGCACTGTCTAAAAACCTCTTGCACTTTTCAAATTTTCTAGAATGAGCTATCGGGGCTGGAGAGGTGGTATCTTGGTGGTGCTCTTTCAGAGGACCCAGATTGATTGTCAGCACCTACATGGCAGCTTGCAACAACCTGTAACTACAGTTTGGGGAGAGCTGACTCCCTCTTCTGGCCTCTGCAGGCACCAGGCACTCACACAATGCACTAACATATTTGCAGGCAAAGCATTCATACACACAAAATACAAATAAATAAGTCTCTAGAAAAAGAGCATAGCACTTGGTGAATACCGAGTGTAGATGCTTAAATTTATTTATTTCTACTTATTTTTACAAGAGTTGGTACGGCTGCTGAAGTTCTTGTTTTGCAGAAGTTCTTTATCATAAATTACGTTCTTGTTGGAGGGAGATCCTGTTATACACTCCTACAGGCTAGCATCAAGGGTGTGACCTCTGGAAGAAGGCCAAAGTCACAGTAGCAAGATCAGGGGATTTATTAAATGTTTGGTCCTGTTCAGTATGTAGAACACACTGGGCAAAGTGTAAGGAGCAAAATGTGCTCCCTGGACCATCTTTTTGTGCTCTGTTTTGAGACATCATGTCAGAAAATAGAGACTGTCACAAGGAGAATAAAATGAGCCTGAGTAATTGGAGGAGGCTCTGCTTTTGATTTGGCTCTGTTTTTCATTATAGAAGAAAAGCCCGTGATCTCAAGGTACATGGCTGGGATGCATCTGTTATATTTGACAGAATATGCTAGATAACATAGAAAGCTAACACTTATTATCTTCAAGTCGGAGAAAATGAAGAGAAACTGAAGCTGGGAGCAAGGATTTTCTCTGTTTTTGTTTCTGTCTCTGTCTGTCTGTCTGTCTCTCTCCTCTCCCCTCTCTCTTTCTCTCTCATGTGTGTGTTCTTGTTTCCTATTATCTATCTATCTATCTATCTATCTATCTATCTATCTATCTATCTATCTATCTATCTATCTACCTATCATCTCTGTCTCCACACCCTGTGTGTGTGTGTTTTCTCACAGGGTCTCACATAGTCCATGCTGACTTTGAACTTGCTATGTAAGAGCAAATGGCTCTGAACTCCTGTTCCTCTTGCCTTCACCTCCCAAGTGCTAGGATTACAGGCATGTGCCACTATGTCAGTCATGAGAATTTTTTCTTGATGGGACAATAGCCCATGAAAATCAAAGTACTATTATAAAGGCAGGAAGTAAGACTGCCAATGAACTAACGAAGGAGGAGGAAGTGCTCTTGCTTTGCCTGTAAATAAAGAAACTAGAGAAGTGGTAAATCTTTTCCCTAGTTGGAAATTCCATCTGGTGAACCAGTGAGCTGGTTAAAAACCACAGAAGAGACCAAGAAAAACTTCAGTTCACAACACCAGTGATTGTAGGATGAGCAGAATAAAGCAGACAGAAAAGGAAGCAATCAAGGCATTCAGAGAAATGTACTTTAATCAAGTTTTCAAAATCCATGTTTCACCTGGAGGTCTCGGCAGTGGCAAGAGCAACTCAAGAGTGGGGTGGAGAGGAAGAAAGGGGGCAGAGGGAGAGGGAAGGGCAGAAGGAGAGGCAGAAGTCATGAAGAGCCTGAAGTCAGATGAAGCCGTCGGACTTGGGACTTGGCCCCTCCCTACCTGGTCTTCTTTCTGGCACATCAAACACGTACGATGGCCTTTCAAAGATGAGAGGAAATTCATTTTCTGGCCTTGTTAGGATAGAGATGTAGATGCTTTCTAAATATGGAAATAGAAACAAATCCAAATCACAACCTGTACTCGTTTGTTCAGTGAGCATTTTGAAAGTACCTCCTGATGTGCGTGGGCTCTGGGATACAGGTGGAAACCTGGCTTCAAGACGCTGAGTTGTAGGCTCTCTGACACAAATACAAGCCACTGTAGAACCTGGAGGAGAAAGTCTGAGATGATCCTGACAATGATTGAGAGGGGCAAGTGGGCAGTATGAAGACAGGGGCAGTGTGGGGTGGGGGGGAGTGTGGAGTTGGGGATAGTGTGGGATGGCAAATGGTATGGAGTGGGGGATAGTGTGGGATGGGGGATGGTATGGAATGGGGGATAGTGTGGGATGGGGGATGGGATGGAATGGGGGATGGGATGGGATGGGGGATGGGATGGAATAGGGGAGAGCGTGGGATGGGGGAGAGTGTGGGATGGGGATGGTTTAGAATGGGGGAAAGTATGAGATGGGAGAGTGTGTAGTGGGGGCTAGTGCCTAATGGTGGACAGTGAGGTATGGGGACAGTATGGAGAGAGAGACAGTGTGGAATTAGGATAGTGCAGAAAGGGGAGGAGCATGGAATGGGAGGAAGAGTTCTAGCCATGTCCAAAAACACCTCGGTATAAAGCTCCTTGATTCTCTCTCTTGCAAGTGATTTGGTGCAGTTGAAGAGAAGGGAAGTTGGAGGGAGTGGGGAGGTGCAGCCACTGAGTAAGGCAGTAGCCAGGTCATAGAAGTGCTGTGTGCCAAACCCAAGAGTTTAACCATGAACTTGACAGGGAGTGGTACATTGGCATTTGCATTTCAAAAAAAAATATCACTGACAGAAACAGTGAAGCCGAATGGGAAAGGAACAAGACTGAAGAACACTCTTGAAGTACTGTAACTCGGCCAAGAGGAAGAAGCTATCGGGGACCAATTGGTGTAACAGGGAGGCTCTGTGCCCCAAACCTAGAAGTAGCGAGTGCAGTTTAGCCATTGATGCCCACGGGGATGCCATGTGGAGTAAGTCACAAAGGTACTTGCTTTTGTAGTATGGAGGAGCAGCATCCTGCACTTGGATCATCACATTGTACACATTGCCAACTGCAAGGTTGCTTGGATTTTCATAGTCTAGATCACCAGTCAACTAGGTCAAAACAGATAATACGTTACATGGCACAAACAGCCCATTATTGAACTGCCAGGTCCGTTTTCATACAGTTAGTGGCCATGTAAATTTGCCAGCATCCTTTGGGAAAGCATTTGCTAGGGCACTTGAGGAGCTGTGAGACCATACTGTAACACTGCTAGAGAACTTACTCAGGATTTAGCAGCAGAGAAACATGTCTCCAAGGATGCACATACCCGGCACTTCTGTCCAACAAACAAGGCTCAGACTTTCAGGCCAGTGGGAGAAAAGCCCAATACCGAATCTTTTATACAGGAATAGTTCCATTATTTAACATACTTATACAAATATATAGAGATACACAAAAACACATAGAAAAGAAACAAGAAAGCTATAGCAGACTGTTAACATGGTGGTGCTCTTCAGTGCTCCCTACATTTTAAAACGGTGGACATGGATTAAGAACCTAAGAAAAATATGAATTTCCCCAAAATAGAAATTAGTTTTTTAATGATACCGTTACTCTCTAGGGGATTGAAGCCGGCTTGAGGCAGGAGGTAAGAAAGGAGGCAGGCTGAGGAGGAAGGTGGTGGGTAACTTGCTCTCATGCCCAAGGTCGGCTGGAAACACCCCTCAAGTCCCGCCCACTTGCCCCGACCTTCCTTTTTGCTCTTTTCCCCACACCCTATGCAGGAGCCCGGTGTGTGCAGAGACCTCACAAGCCCTGCCTTTCATGCCTGCCCACCCAATCTGCCTTTGCCCCTGCGCATACTTTCTGCCTGCTCCTTGTTTGACTCTCTGTAGGGCCTCTGGTGTCCAATGACGCAGAATCCATCAAGATGGCCCAGGCCCCGCTTTCTCTCCCTTGTACCTCATTTGAGGAGCAGGCACTTAAATAACAGAGGAGATGGTGTGCAGAGGGCACTGCCGTGTCTACAACGGCTCACTAAACCGAATGCAAACACAAGTCACGCAAAGTCCTGAGCACCCCAGCACAGCTCTGTGTAATGAACGATACTGAAGTCTGGGTGAAATAAAGAGCTCCCAGGAACACACAGCCACCATTAAGTCTCTCTGTTATCGTGGCTCTGAGAGGGGACTGCCTTGCAAATTTCTCTCTGCAGGATAGCAAAAGCACCGTGCATGTTGGACCAGCTTCCCCGGTGTCCTTTTAATGATACAATGACCATAAACTGACCACAATTCTCCCAGAGCCAGCTGGATGCTGTGAAAATCTGCGGCTGCTCCCCGCTCCAGATGGCGTGGTAAAGTTGAATTTGTTGTTTGGAGCTTCGCTGTCATCATCAAAGCAGAACTTGTTCAGGTCCAAAAGCAACGTCCCGTTGGCTGTTCTTTCAGGCAACATAATGCTGGCAAAAAGACATAATTCAATATTTTCCCCCTAACAAATGGCAACTGAGTAGGCCTCCTAACCTAGGCAGAAGCTAGATACCTCTTCATTTTCTGTTCGACAGGTTCTTGGCTGTCACAGTATCATCCTTACTGGTCTCACCAATCCTGCCCCCGAGTCCTTTCTGAGTGCTTTTAACACAACAGTCAGAGGTACCTTGTTAGTATCAGGTCACGACAGTATGCTCCTGAGACCTGACAAGCTAGGTGACCTCCCTTCAGTCACCATCCTAACTTCCGGCCATGGGACTCTTCTCACCGGCTCCTACTTAATCTTTCTGACCTCAGCTTCTCCTTATTCACGCTCCGCCCCCTCCAGCTCCGCCCACCATTCTGGCCTCCAGTTGCTCCTTACACAGGCCACCAAGGCTCTAGCCCCAGGGTCCTGCGTTTGGAACGCTCCTCCCTCCTCCGGCAGATCTCCAGAGTGCTCCTCAGAGTCCCACATAGCAATAGCTCGGTCCCTAGGGTGGTAATCTTGGGAGGTGGTGGAACCTCTAAAAGGCAGAGCCATCCGTAAGTAAATCTAGGTACGTCGGCATGCCCCTAGATTGGACTGCGGGACTCCACCCTTTTCTCTCTTTCAATCCCCAGTCACGAGGGGCGTGGTTTTACCCTACTGTGGGCTCCTACCATAATTTGTTATCTTGCTATAGGGTTCAAAGCAATGGGGCCCACCTATTACCTTCTGAAATCTCCGAAACTGTGAGCTGAACTAATCTTTCTTTGGTGTTCATTATCGAGATGGAAAACGGACTAATAACCTCCTTACATTTCCTTGAGTATCTAAGCTAATATCACATTCTTTAAAAAATACTAATGATTCCTATCCACTGTTTCATCTGTGGTTTGCCTCTTTATTTGCAATTCTTAGAACTTATCCAACACACTACGTATTTTACTTATTCAGCCTGTATATTGTCTACTTCCACCTAGAATATATACTGTTCGAGGGCAGGGGTCATCATCTGCTTTGTTCTTTGCCCTGTCAATAAATATCTGTGAGATGAATGAATGGTAGCATGTAAGAACATGGCTGTGAAAAACCCAAGAGAAATGAGATTTCCACACCCAGGTTGGAAAACCTTACCCATATACCCCACCATCAGTAACCCAGCAACAGTGCCTTTGTCAGCAGCAGCAGCCAAAATGTGACACACTTCCACAGGTGCCCTATGCAGATGCACTCACTATACCCCGTTATAAGAAGCCAGTGCTTTCTCTTCTGGGCCTCTTTTTTTTCCCTTTTACCCTTGCTCAGAGGCAGCTTCTGGATACCTGCCTCCCCAGAAAACCTCTTGCAGTAAATTTCTGTTGCTGCATTCCTTAGCTCTGACAAACCAAGGTCCTCTGCTGCTAAATCCTAATGCTGACTGCTGGAGTTTTAACTTGAGAGAAAATCCCTCAGCTCGCATTCTTCGAAGATTGGAAGTTCCTTGACATTTGTCCTGAAGGCTTCAGTGTCCTAGAGGGGCATCTCAATTCCTCCCATTGTTGAGACAAACCCATTGTTCTCCATTCAGAGGGAATAAGAGAGAGTTTATCTGGGGTCACAGCCCAACAGCACAAACTCACGGTCCTCCAAATATCATGGAATGCTGTCGAAGTGGCTCTATGAGGGTCACTATGGAACAAAAAAGTCATGTTCAAAGTATTTATCAAATACACTGGCGGGGCCCGCAGGTGGATTACAGAAAATCGGGGGAAACTGCAATACCTTTCAGATGTTATCTGATGGCATTCTTTGGTTTCAGATTGGTGGAAGCCAGTGTCCTGCTAGGAATACATTTTAAAGTTTTGATCATCACAAGGATGTTAGATCAAACACAGGTAGGCCACAAATGACTTTCAAAGAGACTGAATGTAGCCCAAGATAATTTGGCTTTGGCTTGCAACACTTTAACTCTCCATAATCATGAACTTCTACCATTTGTTATCATAGAATCTTTAATACAGGCTCAGATTTCTCCTTCCTTCCTTCCTTCCTTCCTTCCTTTCTTCCTTCCTTCCTTCCTTCCTTCCTTCCTTCCTTCCTTCCTTTCTCTCTCTCTCTCTTTTTTCCATCTGTCTTTTTTCTTTCTTTTTTTCTTCCTTTCTTTTCTCCTACTTCTCTTTTATCCAAAAGACATTTATTAAGGGTCAACTCTGAAGTCCTAGCCTCAACCTCTGGCCTAGCCAAGCTTGGTTAGAGAGACTGAGGAAAACTAACTTCTGAAAGCTATAGAGGGCTGTGCTCACATTTCCAGTTTCTCCTTTTCCATATTCAAAACAGGCATTAGCTTTTGCTACATGACACACTGACCCCAACCCTAGTGACATGAAATATCAGCATTTACTGTTGCTCGCCATTCTATGGATCATCTGGTAGCTCTTTTGGTTCTGGTGGGACATGGTTGGTCTCTGTGGTCAATGGACGGTGGATTAGGGATGGAGGTTTGGGCTGGGCCTATTCATAGGACTAGGAGTGGGAAAGGATTGCATCTGGTTCTCAGAGCACTCAGACTACGACAGGGTGTAAAGTCCTCTGATTCTTGGTATCATCTCTCTACAACCAAAGTACACTCCTTCTGCACTCTACAGCCTCTTCTTGTGACAGCTCAGCAACAGTGGAGCAAGGATAGTGTTAGGCTGTGACCATTAACAGCATCTGCTTGCTAGAGAGAGCACAGCTGTCCCCGTGTGTTGACAAGACCACACTGGCAGAAAGCACATCTGCCGTTTTGTTTCTGCTGTCACTGTGCAATGCCATGGTTTTAGTCATTGATTCTTCGAATAGGGACGTATTGAATACTACTGAGTGCTTTAAGAAGTATCTCTAATTCCGTTGTCTCTAAGAGGTCTGCACCCTTGCAAAGAGGAGTTTGGAGGGGGTTCAAGGCTTACCTAAGAAAGCTAAAGCCTCTGGGCATGATTCTTGGCTGTCTGCTAGGATCGTTGCAAACCTGAAGCTCTGTTGTGACGGGGCAAGGCAGTGCAGAAGCTCTTCCATCTTGTCTCCTTGCTGAGGCCACTTCAGGTTTAACTAGATTTTGATCCCCTGGGTGGAAAATCCCAACTACCCAACTCTGTTCTAGGAACCAAAGATGAGGCTGTCCTAGCTAACTTATTTCAGCTTCTGTAAACTGCCAGTTTCTGTGGAACCCCTCTAGCCAATCACGTAGCTTTGCTTCCGAGAAGCTGCCTGCCTCAAAGGGCTTACTTCTGCGAAGGCCCCTGCAGCTTCTGAGAGAGAAGCAGGGCATGGTTTCTGCCTTAAAACACTCCATGTTCTGGATACTTGGGGCTACACCTAGGTCCATGCCCACTTAGAATTTGTATTGGCTACACACTATATCTAAGTGGTCATCTGTGGTGAGCTCCCCATAATGCTATCACGTAGATCTAGGCCATAGATGTTCCTGGATCTAAGGTTTAATAAGAATACTGCAGAACTGGGTGAGTGCATCATCTAGAGAATTTGGGATCCTGGTGCCAGATTCTCTCCCTCCTCTCTCTCTCTCTCTCTCTCTCTCTCTCTCTCTCTCTCTCTCTCTCTGTGCCTGTTACATGCTAGGCACACACTTTAAACTACATCAGCAGTTCTGACATGGTCTTTCATTTCTCTGGGTATTTTTCCTACAAACATTTCTCTTGGGAAGCCACGCCCCCTCACCCATCGATCCTTCCTTCCTCTCAGGGGAGCTGCTGAGCTGCTGCTCTCCCTCACAGCCGTCAGACCCCTGGGGCCCTCCCTGGGCAAAGGTGACTGTGCCCAGCAGCTTCCGAATCCACCTCCTGCTCCCGAGCGAGCAGCTTGCAAAACACTCTCAGCCAAGTGTTCTGCAATTTACAACCCAAGCAGAGGCCATCTAGCTGCCTTTGGCGCCTCTACTGGAGCCCTGGGCTCATTCATCATCAACCTGGGAAAGCTACAGGCCCTCGGTGCAAGGACATGGGAGCTTGTAAGGACCTGCCTCCTCCGGGCTGTGTCTGTCCGTGCCCCCCCTCCCCTCCCCAGACGCTGAGCCTCCAGCTCTCCCCCAGCTGCTCCCGTTAATGAATGCTGGCTCCCAGCCCACCCACTCCCTAGCCTATCACTTCAAAAGTCACAGTGTTCTAGTATAAATGTCAGAGGCCGTGGAGCTCCGTTTTCTTTGTCCTGTGGTTTTGTTTTGCTCGCATGTCTGGCATTGTAACGGCTGGGATGGAGAAGGGTTTAAAGATAGGATGGTGAGTACACTGGACAGGGCTCCTTAGTCCCACGGGTCTGGGATGTTCAGGAGCCAAGGTTGGGGTTGAGGGGTGGGGTGGGGACATACAGGCTGAACTCTTGAAGTGAAGATTTCCATTTTCCAGCTCAAAGAAACAAGCCATTTCATGGTCCTGCCTCATGTCTAAGCCTTCAACAGCCCAGCTGAGAGTTACCCTCCCTGGAAAAGCCTGGAGGTGATGGGACGGTCGCACTATTTGGAATTATCTTCAGTAATGAATGTAGTTAGCATAGTTACTGATTTACTGTGAGGGACTTCAGGGATAATTTGGAGAGAAGATCAGGACTCTGTGGACTTGCCTGGAGGACCTATAATATTCAAAATGTGATTTTACCAGGTAATGTGGAACTCTGTTTGGAAATTGTCCTATCATCTCAGGGGACTCTGGACCACAGGAAGCCAGAAAATTCAATGAACTTATTTGAGAAAAAGAGAAAACAAACAAAGGGGATTGAGACAGCACAGTCTGCTCCAGGCACTGATACACTCAGTGCAAAGGAACAGAGAAGAGCCCGAGGGCTTAGGATAGCAAGAGAAGACTTCCCCAGGGTACACTTGGACCACTGCAGAGGGCTAGTGTAGATGTAGATTTTCAAGGGAAGTGGGTGAGTCTGCAAAATTCCATTCCATCTCTAGGGTCCAGACTTCCTTTAGCAGAGTATGAACTTAATTTGTGCATGATGTTGTGTAAGCCACACCCTAGTTATCTATGGCCCCCACCCCTCCCATCTAAGAGACTGAGCATTTTGAATGCTCAAGTTGGTAGAGTAGTCTACTAGAAGGACATCCATGACCTGGTGACTGCTGCCCAGGCTATGTGCCCCCCACAAGCCTCCCCAGTCCCCAGTCTACAACATGGTTTGGCCTTCAACTGGGTTAGCCAGGGCCTTAGCAGAAAGTAGATAGCAAATGAGGATACTTCTAGGAGACTCAGTAAAGAGATGATTGCAAAGGGCTGGTACATCTCTCAGCTCTAATAAGCCTGGAGCATCCTTGCCACGCAGAGACTGGGAAGTACCAGCGGAGGGAGAAGTCCCTAAAACTGGAATCTAGGAACTAGGAGTACTGTGTGCAAAGGGCTACCTTACAAGAACTGAGCCCCTCAGAACACGAAGGGTGCAGGGTTGAAAGGGGGGCAGTTGATAAACCATCCCCAGCCTCACTCTTCCCCTTTTTATGAAAGCTCCCCCATTGGTCACGAGAAGATGGTCTGCAAAGAAGGGGCATAGGGTGAGGCACATGGTGGATCTGAAATGTGTCCAGACAGACTGAGAGCCACAACACAGTTCCCCTAGCACTGAGTAGAGCATGAAAGTTGTGAAAAAGGGTAAGCTGGTCAAATGAGCATAATAGCTATTGATAAGCCCGGATGGTCTTTGTCAAGGCTCTTTGCCTTTAGCATGGCCATGCTATGTATTAAATCTGCCCCAAATCACCAGGAGCAAACCCGGAAAAAAAGCAGTCAAAGATAGCCCAAGAGACTCTGCCAATAAGGTCATCAAAACAGAGGCCAGTTCTGATACTCAGTTTCACTTCAGATGCAGGGCACTCTGCCCACAAAGGGTCTTTGCTGAGATGCACTCCACCCCCAAACTGACCCCATTCAGACTTCCAGGGACTGGCTAGCAAAAAAACATGGAACTCAAGCTATTATGGAAGAATTCCCAATTGTGTGGCTTTTTGATAAAATAGCAGCAAAATGAGCAAGGGTATGTTCTGTGTGTATCCAGAGAGTCTGATACCTCCTTCTGACCTCTGTAGGAAACCAGGTAGGCATGTAGTGCACAGCCATATATTCAGGCAAAACACTAACATACATAAAATAAAAATAAACAATTATTAAAAGGCTTTACTTTAAACTGATTGTGAATTAACTGTGAGTCAAAGAACAAGTGAAAATAATATAACTCATGTCTCAGATACATTCTGTATTTCCCCTCCACATGTATGCAATTAAGTCGTGTCAGGTGAATTAGATTTTTGTTTCGTTTTACCCACTGACTTGTTTTGATTTATTCATATTATATACTGAGATTTCTTTGGGAGTGCTTGGTTACTAATTCTGACTCTCCAGCATCTATTACAAGTGCTAACAGCACCATTTCACCCCTGGCAGTAGTAAGTAAAGAAAAGACACAGTCCAGAGAGGGCCTGTGGTGCAAATGGAACAAAATTAAAAAGCTGTAAAAACAGGTGGAAAGTGAAGGAGAAATAATGAGGAGGGATGGAAATGGGTAAGGAATAACAAAACGATCTTTGAAGGAAATGGGACACCTCAAATCGGCTTGTAGAGAGTCAGTCCCCAATGCCATGCCTTATCAGAGAATCCATGGGTCAAGCACCACCCAAGAGGGGATACATTCCAACTGGTGACTACCTGAAAGTGAGCTTTCTGCATGTTGCAGGGTTGTCATTGATGTCTTCCACAATGAAGGTTATCTGCATGCGGTTCTCCTGACCCCCAGAGGGCCTGTCTCTCACTCGAACTTCCAGAGAAATGATGGGATTCTGTCTCAGTTCGCCTGCATCTCGATCTAGCCTTCGGGCCACTTGGATTGTCCCTGTCACTAAGGAGGCAAAGATTAGAAGACAATGGAGAACACAGGAAAAGACTGTGCCAGAATGATGATCAGCTTGCACCGGGAATAGCCCCTCTACAGACATGTCGTGTGTTTCTGGGTTTGATGTTTATTGGAACACCTGACCTGATCTTTCTCTAAAGCTACACTTTACAGTTCAGGGTTGGGCCCTGAGTACAGCACTGTCCACTGCTGACAGAACTGGTGGGTAGCTGACTTCAATTTGATCCACTGGATTCTCTATTGGAGAATCTGTTGCTAAGAAACACACATCGGAGAGTGAGTGAGCTACAGTTGGAGCTGCAGGCAAAAGCCCAGAACTTGAGCTGCTGAGGTCCTCTGCCCTGATTATCTGACTCTTTCTTATGAGATGTGCCTCTTCCTCCCCTCTCCCCTCCCCTCTCCCCTCTCCCCTCTCCCCTCTCCCCTCTCCCCTCTCCCCTCTCCCCTCTCCCCTCTCCCCTCTCCCCTCTCCCCTCTCCCCTCTCCCTTCTCCTCCTCTCCTATCTTCTCTTCCTTTCTACTGTCTTGTGCTTAGCTAGATTTGCTGTCACTTTTATTACTTGGAACCAGAGTCTTAGTTTAAATACTCAGAAAAAAGGTGTGGGAAGTTCGGAGGTAGAGTGTTTGCCTAGCATAGATGAGGTCCTGGGTTGAATCCCCAGCACTGTGGTGTGTGTGTGTGTGTGTGTGTGTGTGTGTGTGTGTGTGTGTGTCACTGGGCAGTGGTGGTTCATGCCTTTAATCCTAGTACTCAGGTAGCTCTCTGAGTTTGAGGCCAGCCTGGTTTACAGAGCAGGTTTCAGGTCAGCCAGTGCTATAAAGAAAAACTCTGTCTCAAGAAACCAAAACCAAACAAACAAACAAACAAAAAGAAACTCACCACAAAATATAATTTTCTTTATATCCTTAAGTCTTCATTTTTACACAGATGGTGACATGTGCATTCTATTTACAGGGGTTGCACCTTAATCATAATGGCAGTTAAGAAGAATATTTTCATATTTCCCATAAAGGTGAAAGGTAACCCAGCTGCTCACACACAG
Organism: Mus musculus; assembly: GCF_000001635.26. Classification (NCBI taxonomy): domain Eukaryota; kingdom Metazoa; phylum Chordata; class Mammalia; order Rodentia; family Muridae; genus Mus; species Mus musculus. The sequence continues at coordinate 33,061,480 of NC_000078.6, forward strand.
ACCTCCTCAGACCACCATTTTGGTGGGTGTCTGCTGCCTTTAACACGCCCTTTCCCTGACAAGTAAGGGTGAACCTAGATAGAAAGGCCTGAGGGAAGAGAAAGCATTGTAAAACCCACTCAACATTCACATTCGAGGATGCAGGAGAGGCTACTGTGCATGACTCACGCTGGTCTACCATGAAATAGCTGCTGGTGGTAGTGATGCTGTAGAGGAGGCGGCCAGGAAAACCCTCATCATCAGGATCCATTGCTGTGATGTTCGCCACCATGGTTCCTAGAGGCACTTCTTCTGGGACAGAGTACACTCTCCTGGGGCTGAAACAGAAACACTGCAGCCGTGGCTAATTTGCAGGGCAGGGGAGGGTGCAGACTGGGTGGTAGGTATTTTGGTGTGCGCTAAATATAGCACCGCACGGCTTGTGCTGCATCAACATGCAGAGAGAACACAGCAGCTGAGAGGAGGGGTGACTGCTGTCTGTATTTCACATCCTTGCGGATGCAAAGAAGAATGCCAGGCCATTACAGCAGCAATTTAGGTGGTCACAGCCGCTGCCTGCCTGCCTGCCTGATGCCTGTCCTATCCTTAACATCCTCTCACATAAAGACACTTCCTCTACCCAGTCAGCTTCTCTCCTCCCAGTTTCTGTTCAAAAGGTGTCTGGATTCTTTTTAAAAACCCATCTGGACAAGATGTTCAGAGCCTCAGGCTTCTTAATTTGTGCTTGAGTCCCTTCCTGTGGATGATGCCAGAAGCCCAGTTTTGTGTCTTCTCTAGAATCTCTGGTCTTTGTTTCATCCCCTCCCCCCTCCCCTCCCCCTCCCCCCTCCTCCTCCCCCTTCGTTGTTGTCAACTTCTTCGTCTTCTTTCTTCTTCTTCTTCTTCTTCTTCTTCTTCTTCTTCTTCTTCTTCTTCTTCTTCTTCCTCTTCCTCTTCCTCTTCCTCTTCCTCTTCCTCTTCCTCTTCCTCTTCCTCTTCCTCTTCCTCTTCCTCTTCCTCTCCTCCTCCTCCTCCTCCTCCTCCTCCTCCTTCGCCTGAGGATACAACTCTTCCACATGGAACCTGGGCATCTTTCCAGATGGCATTCCCCATGAGGCCAGCTCTCTAAGCCTCTGGCAGTTAGAAGTCATCACACTGTTCTCCAAGGGGCACTGTGCATATTATAACTCCACGTGCCTGCTTACTGACCTTTCTCAGGCTCCAAGCTTTTGTAAAAGGTCAGAAGTGAGATTATTTCAGGGGTGCAGAGTCACCTTTAATTTTCCTGTCTTAAGGTGCCACTTTCCCATGCCCTCCTTGAAGGAAGGCAATCTTCATCTCTGCTCTAAATGGCTGCCTTCATGTAGGGGGGGCCTCGGATCATTTAGCTGCCCCTGACTCACCACAGCTGTCCCATAGGGAGGGCCAGAGAAAACAGACACAAGAGAGAGCCTCAGGCTGGATTAAGAGAGAAGCAGAGACAATCTGTAGCCAGGACCTCACACTAGCCTACCCCATGGGCTCTGCCCTGAATCCTGGGCCCAATATTATGCGTGAGGAGGGTTCTTCCACCATGTATTTCATTGTTAGGGAGGAGCATGCTCACTTTGTCCAAAAGGTGGCTCCAATGCTTGGGCCTCCTTGCCCAGTGTCCCCCAGAGTCTGTGACTTTGGTGGGGTGAACCAGCAAAGCCAGGGGTAGCAGGGGCCAGAGACAGAGTCAGAGGAAAGAGACAGCCTGTCTTCTATAACCAACAGAATCTTGTTTCTAATGCAGGATGGTTTTGTCTTCCATCCACTAGATTGGGTCTAGGAACTTCCTAGCCAGGGTCATAAGGATGCTTGGTGGTCTGAATGATACAATGTTCCACGGGAGTGTCTGGCATTTGAATATTTGCTCCCCAGTTGGTGATTTTCAAGGGGAGGGCTTAGAGGGTGTGGTCTCACTGGAGGAAGTCTGTCCCTAGAGGCAGGCTTTGAGGTTTCCAAAGACTCCTTTCCAATTTGATCTCTGGTTCCTGTTTGAGGTTAGAGCTGTGAGCCCTCTGCCATTATTCTGGCTGCCATGTCTGCCTGCTGTCATGTTTTCCTGCTGTGTGATGATGGACTCTTATCCTCTAGAACCATAAGCTCCAATTAAACCTTTCTTTGTGTAAGTTGCTTTGGCTGTGGTGTTTTATCACAGCGAGAAAAAAAGGATAATACAGATGTTTCGCGGCCTGCACAGACTGGTCCTGGCTTTCAACATTACTCCCTGGATCAGCAATACCAGTGTCACCAGTGAGCTCCGTGGGAATGGAGATTACTGAGCACTTAATGGAGCCCTGAATGTCCACTGAAAAAGCCAGGGATACGCATATAGTCTCCAGTGTCAGTGGTGACCATTAGGCTTCTAGGACAGTAAGAAGACAACATAGGGGGAATATTTGCCCCATCCTTCTGGGCAGTGGTTCCAAGCTGAGAGATGATTACAGCTAGACACATTTTTTTTGGTTGTCACAACTTGGGGAGGGAGCCGTTCTTCCCACCTTGAGGGAGATGCTGCCAAACACACTCCGTCACACAGGACAGCCCAGTCACAGAAAAGCATCTGGTTCCAGTCAGATGAGCTGCTTAAATCCTGCTCTGAAGCCTCTATAGTGTATGCTGGGTGTGCCCCATGAAAGGAACAAGGCTAGCTTTTGGGGACAGTGCCTCAGACTCTCATGCCAAACAGTCTTTCCTTGGCTGCCCTGGTAGCCAATGTGGCAGGAGATAAAAAGTTTTAATATTTGATTTGGGTATCTAAGATTCATTCATGTCTGTAAAAATATATATCTGTACCTATACATATACCTGTACCTATACACATACCTATACCTATATCTATCTAAAAAATGGCCTAATTTCACATCTACCAAAATAGAGAGAACAAATATGATTATCATTCATATTCCACACTCAGCTCCTCACTATACCTGGCTGCCAGAACTCAGGGCCACAGTAGGTGGGGTCTGTGACCACATTCTCTGTGTGAAGGGGCAACTTCCTCTCTGTGATGAGTATGCAGGAAGGCACTGCCAGGCACTCTTACAAGAGGACTTCCAGTGAGTACAAAGAAAACAGGGAGAGCTGGGAAGAGCTACTTGCTGACATCTGAAATAAAGTGATCTTCAGTCAGCACCACACACGGGGAAAGAGTAAATATGTCCGTGTTTTCAGCCTCCCAACAGAAACATCACACCCACAAAGCAGACAGCCAGACATCTCCACTCAGGGATGAAATGGGGAGACAGTCTCAACAGCAGAAACAGCACTCGCTGCCTGGCCTTAACATAAGGTGAGGAGCTGTTTCCACATCTGCCTTGGCTACATCACACTCAGACGTGGTCACACCTGGGTCAGCTTGAAGATTTCATCTCATAACCCACAATGAAACTTTCATGCTTCGTACTGGCAGAAGTTTTGAGAGACAAGGAAATAGGAAAATGCAAGGGATTGGGCAAGCTTTCAATTCAGCATCCAGTGTAACTCAACTGCATCCTTTCAACTCACGGCTGTTGAGGGATGGGGATGCTGGCAAGCGAACACCCTGAGCAAAATGAGGTGGTGCCCTGCCCTTGCTAGAATGCAGGCTCCTGCAGACACACCTCGATACCATCCAGGAACACTGAAGCAAAGCTGTCTCAGAGCCTAAGAGGTCCATCTTTAAAATCACAAGAGAGAACCAAGGAGTTTGAAGCTGCCCTCCGGGTGGCTGTTTCCCTTCTCAGCCAGACTGCTAACAGCTGCATTTTAGAAGGCACAGTACAAAGCAGACTGGTGCCCAGGGGAGGGCTTGCTTTCTCTTCCCCATCCTATCAGTTTGCCTTTTTATCTGTGCTGTGGAGACTATTTCAGGCTCTTTGATTGCCAACCCCACAGCTATCTCCTTTCTAGACTTTTTGGGTGAATCCGCAGAGCTGTGTGGGATAATGACTCAGCCTGAGTCTGAATGGGTATATCACAACCGTTTCTCAACCTCCTGGTTTGAGAAACCTACTGCTGTGTTTCTAGGCTATCCCATCTGAAGAAATGCCCAGGCTTTTTGGAACTCAGTACTGGGGACTGATGGAAACATCCCTGAGGGGGAAGAGTACTTGTTTCTGTAGTTGCCATACCAGAGATAGTCTGGGGCTAGTGTAAATGACCAGAAACTTTTCAACTGTGGCATGTTTGCAAAGTGCCATGAGGTTGGCTTGAGGGATACAACAGCCTTAATGGCTTCCAGTCTTAAAGCATCTTTCTTTCACATGTGCTTTCGTGTCCTTATGTGTGCAGGTGCACATGCATATGGCAGCGGAGAGCAGCCTTGGGTGCCACTCCTCAGGGCTGTCCACCCGTCCCCCACTTTCGAAGGCAGTGCTTTTCACCAAGTACACTTGGCTGCCTGGCCAGTGAGCCCCACGTTTGCCTGTCCCTGTCTCCCCAGCAGTGGGGTTTATAAGGATGCAAGCACAGCCAGTCTTCTACCGACTGAGCCTTCTCTCCAGCACTCTTAAAATGGTTTTGTAAGAACGCTACCTCCTTTTCGAGACAGGGTTTCTCTGTATAGACCTGGCTGTCCTGGAACTCACTTTGTAGACTAGGCTGGCCTCGAACTCAGAAATCTGCCTGCCTCTGCCTCCCAAGTGCTGGGGTTAAAGGCGTGTGCCACCACGCCCGGCTTATTTTTAAAGATGTATTTTATTTATGTATCTCTCTTCTCTTCTACTCTCTCTCTCTCTCTCTCTCTCTCTCTCTCTCTCTCTCTCTCTCTCTCTGTGTGTGTGTGTGTGTGTGTGTGTGTGTGTGTGTGTGTGTGTGTGTGTGTATGTGTTTGTGTAGGCTAAAACAGAGTATTGGCTCCCCTGGGGCTGAAGTTACAAGCTATTGTGAGCTGCCTAACGTAGGTTCTGGGATCTGACAAGCTGCAGTCTAAGAGCAGCAAGCACTTTTACTCCAGTGCCATTTTTCCAGCTCTGCTTTCACTTTTAATTCTCAGATAATAACTGTCTCCCACCTCTACGTTTGCTACAGTTGCTTGTGTTTATTCATTCACGGCCATTCATGCTGCTGACCCCAGGCACAAGATGGTGCTGTTTCCCTGTGGCCTGAGCCCACCCAGGGCAGCAGAAAGTCAGGCTGCTTAGGTCTAAATCCCTGACTCTAAATCCCAAGTTATCTTCCTGAATCCCTGTGTGCAGTAGGCCATGGTCTTCCTTTGGGTCTGGGTTGAGGCCAGGTCCACCATATTTCCCAACACACATACGATCTTTTCCTTATCTCAGCTCTATGTGGAAGCAGCAGACATGGCCAGGTATCTTTCCGGATCCACCAAGCCAAGAAGAAACTTTGGTGTGCCAGCAGCCTTAGGACACCATTTTGATGACACCAGTGTGGGCTTTAGGGTTCTATTAACACGGGGCACTTTATTGAACAAGTGCCTGTGTTGCATTTATTTTCTCTGTGTGTACAGTGACTCTCAAGGAGTATTGTGCTGAGCCCCACCCCTCTCTCCATCATGTCTACAGTCCTATGGTGCATGTGAATATGGGGGGTCAGGAGGTGTGGGCAGCAAGGGAAACATGGGGTTGAGAGGCATAAAGGACACAGGAGAGCTCTGATTTGCATCTCTTGTCTAGGCCAAGGCAAAGCACATCTCTGTGTTTTATCACGAATGTGTCCAAGAGGGCTGTGGAGCCGATCACTTGAGATCGGCTTTCTCTGTCCTGCGTGCTCTCAGGCCTACCTGGTAAAGCGCGGGGTCTCATCATTGATGTTCACAATAGTCACCTGGAGAGCTGTGGAGGCTTCGAGGTTCCCACTGTCTCTTACTCCCACAAGGAGGTTGAAGCTGCCAGGGGAAAATTCCAACAGAGAGAAACAAGCTTCGCTGACCCCACTTACAGAGAGGATCGGGAAAGGCCACAGTGGAAGGCATGAAGCAAGCAGCCTCCTTTCCAGCTGCCTGTTTCTTATGCAACTCCCAGAGGTCAAAAGTGGCCTCCTCCCCTCTCTCGTTTCTCAGTCTGGAGGTATTTTTTTTTTCACGGCTTCTACCTCCCTGGACAAATGTCCACTAAAGCCAGCCAAGCCTCTGCCTTTACAATGTCCCTGCCATCGGCCTGTTCCACTCTCAAGGAAAGGGGGCTCCCATTTTATTCATTCACTTGTTTGAGGTGCTGGCTATGGAAGCCAGGGCCTCCCGTACACCAGGTAAACGCCCGGCCATTGACCTATACTCCATCCTCAGTAACTACTCTATCTACTTCTCTTGACTTAGAGCTAGGAGCCTCACCTGGTTTTCCCAAGGCCTGTGGCCTCCGTCTCAAAGCCCGGCCTCTCTTCAGGTGCTTTCTAGTTACCCTCGCTGCCTTTGCAGCCCCAGACACTACCCTCCTTCTCCTGGTCCCCAGTTCTGGGAATGCCCTCCATTGTTCCACGTATGTCTGGCCAAGGTTTTCAGACTCCTGAAGCTGAACCATCCCCCAGGTTCTCAGGAACCCAGCACCCTGTCGCCTCTGCATCTTACCTGAGTTTTGAAGGGATAACCGTACCTCAGGGATAGCCGAAGGTCGTTGGCAAGCCTACCTCTTGTGCCCTGCTTCAAAGTCCAGTTCTGTGGTAGAGAAGAGGGTGCCATTTGCAGACATTCTGAAGTTCTTCGAGGGAGAAATGAGGAAATACTGTATACAACAAGGGAAAGTTAGAATTCAGTCAGTACCGCCTCAGGTGCGTTGGCTCATGTCCTGTCTGGTTCTCTTGGCGTGTACAACATGTTGAATGATTTCAAAAGTTGTCTAGATAAGCAGCTCTGAGACTTCATGGCTGCCCAGGAGAAAGACATTTAGATGTGGTCAGTCTGAATGCCTGCCCCTGATGAGGACTCTCTAAAGAGCTGTTCCAACCGCTGAAAATTTACCAAAGGTCACTGCCTGGGTAAGTTTTGATGCTAGCTCTAGTCTCCCTCTCCATGCCCCTATTGTCTGACTTCTGCTTATCTGCAGGCTCTAACACTAGTACTTGACTTTAAATAACACTGCTTAAGCACACCTATACTGTGTCAGATAGTAGGACCATGCCCAGCATGTATGAGACCTTGTGTTTATTCTTGAAAGAGTTGGCTATTAGGAAGTACAAACATGTACCTGAGCATCATTTATTGAAATGATAGAAAGGAGAGAAGAGACAGTCATGACCTGAGAATGTGGGAGGCAGCAGGATTTAGAGCTGAGGATACACTGCTCTTAATTTTATCCTGGTAAAGGGCAATTAATAAAAAATTGTCTCCTCACATATGTGGGTAGTTGAGTTTCTTTGTTGTCCTTGATACCTGTGCCTAGTGCTATTCTCTTGACAGCTGTCTGTCGCACCCATGAAATCTAATAGAAACACACAGGCTCGTGCATAGAACCCACTAAAGACCAGGCCACAGGAGGTCCATGGCTGTGTTCCTCTACCAGTGCTCATCAAGATGGCTTCCTTGGCTGGGATATAGGGTCAAGGAAGTGGGAGAAGGGCTTGCATCAGATGGGCTGAGAGTACATGATCTGATCCTTCTCTTGCCTTGTCACTTAGGGACAATACCAAAGGTTCCACTCCTTTCTGTTGTTGGTGTGCTGTTGGTTGTTGGTTGGTTGCTATTGGTTACTGTTAGCAGAGGTTTGTTAAGTAGTCATGCACAAAGAAGAAACAAGAAGAAATCAGATATCCTGATGACAAAGGTCAAACCTACCCCAAGGAACTCGACACCCTATCAGGAAGCAGTCCAATGAAAACATCACCCCCTTTCCCCTCTATCCTTTTCTCTCTCCTATCTAGTGTTAGGGCGTTGGAAGGCTAGAGAAGCATGGAAGAAAAAAGAACCAGCAAAGTAGCAAACAAAAGCTACACTTGTCACTGGGAAAACTGAATGAGAATTCACGATGTTAAATATGAGGGGCAATAAGAACACACTTTATAACCCTTTATTTATTGCAAAGAGCTCTTAGGTTAAGAGGTTTCCTTATCTATGGCTAAGAGGTGATCTTTCCCCAAGGCCTTAGACTGTGAGCCCAATAGGCAGTGGGGGATTTAAAACTAGAATTATGGGGCCCAAAGTCTAGGGTCAAAGATGCACAGCCAAGGTCTCTAGCCAACAATGTGGTGTGTGATCAACGTGGAGTTCCTAGGACCAAAAAAGAGTGACCCAAAAATAGAGTAAAGGTTTCATCTTGGGCCAATATAGAGTCTTTAAACCATGTTTAAGAAGTATTTACTTTCTGTTTGTTATATAATGATATATTTCTAGTTGTAATGAGCATACAGTTACACAAAATGGAAGAAGACAGAAAAAATATTAAAAGTCACTAACTGAAATCCGTGTGTGAAAGCTCATCATTTTGATGGATTACTTCCTGTTCTTTCTGTGCAAACACACACCTTCCAAAATCTCAAGATGATGTGATAATCGAATGGCAATATTGTTTTCTTTTTATTTCTGTCTTGAGCATTTCCTCATAGCCCTGTGTCTCCTATCAACCTGGATCAACTTCTGAGATCAGAAGAGACCCAGTGTGGTCTGGATGTGATACGAAGAGACTCATTCCTTAATTCTGACTCTCCAGCCTAGTTAGTGAATGGCAGCATAGCATATTAAACATGGGTTTATTTAACAACATCCTCTTGGTGTTCATTTAGGGGTTTTTTCCCAGTTTCAAGAGAAGACAGTTGGGAAATTCCAGGAAGCACTCTTCTGGGACCTTCTCTCAGGACTGTACCACTTCTCCATTGTAGATTCAGCGTTGCAAGCCTCATCATCTTTGTAGTTCTTTGCCCGAACAACAATAGGTTAGCCATAAGCTACTTCATGCAGAGGACTCCTGTGTCACTGGGCTGAGTCTTGACCTCTGTAGAAAATCCTCACATATCAGTAATGAGAGTCCCATGCTGAGTGGGACATGCCATTAGAATGAGGTTTTAGGGACCTATGGGGGACATTTACCACATGCATCAGACTCAGAATCTTTCTGTGGTTTTATAAAACTCCGGGAGACACATCTATCTATTGGGTTCGAAGCAGAGGGGACCTTGGGATATAGAGACGGTAAATATGCTCTGCCTCTCAAAGCTTATGGTAAACCAAGGGAACAGAGCAATACAGGTAAAGCACTGCCAGAGGAGCCAATATAGGCAATTGTAGGAACAAAGCCTCTTATGCACATTTGAGATACAACACCACCAACTGGGATGGTAAATTATGTAAGTGATTCTGGAGAAAGGCCTTGGAATTTGACTCTTGGTTCCACCACTTCTAGCTCTGTGAGATTGTGTAGGATAATAACAACAGAGCCTACCCATGGAGAAATCTACAACATGCTTGTCTTAGTCACTGTTCTGTTGCTGTGGAGAGACACCATGACCAAGGCAACTCATAAAAGAAAGCATTCATTTGGGATAGGCTTACAGTTTCAGAGACTTAGTCCATTATCATCATGGCAGAGAACTCAGCAGCAGGAGGCAGGCATGGCTTTGGAGAGTAGCTGAGAGCTACATCCTACAGTGAGGGTAATAGGAGCTGGGCCTTTGAAACCTTAAAACACATCCCCAGTAGCACACTTCCTCCAACAGAGCCACACTTACTCCAACAAGAACACACCTCCCAATCCTTCTAATCCTTTCAAACATTTGTACTCCCTGGTGTCTAAACATTCAAATATATGAACCTATGGGGGCCATTCTTTTTTAAACCACCACATTGCTGTGACAATGCTTGGAACATGCTGGACCCATGCTGGGTGGTAGCGTCTACTGTTCAGCTAAAATGTAAGATCCTGTTATAAAGATGCAACTCAGTAAAGCATTTGCCTCACATGTACAAGGGCCCGAGTTCAATGCCTGGCCCTCCAGCACCTTAAAAATTAGAGTAAGGTCCTAATGCAAAAGGCATCCTTTGTGTCCCTGATCCTCGTGCGTAACAGAAACTTCCCCCACACAGGTGCTCAGTGATGTTAGATATTCAAAAATCCAATTTCTCACTGATGAGAGACCAACATTCCTATCTCTGAGAAATCTTAAAACAAGCAGAGGATGGTGCTGTGTTTCTGCAGTGCCAACACTCACAGGGCAGAGCTGAGAATATCGCTGCAGGCAGCCCTGCATTTCAAGGTGTCCCAAAGCCAACCACAGTAGCACCAAAAATCTTGACAACAACAATAAAAAAAAATTCATGCCAACCATTTTGTTTAAGCGTGGTAATACCATATGTGACTATGAAACCATGAGTTTAGCCTGGAGTCTCAACAAGTACTGTAGGAAAGAAAGACAGGGAAACAGCAACAGGTAAAATTGGCACTGGTGAACAGAGACTGGGAGCTTGAGGGTTTATTCGTCATTTGCATTATGCTGATTTCCTAGAATCTTGATAATCTTTAAATGTATGTATGTATGAATGTATGTATACATGCATGCATGTATGTATATAATGTATGTAATTATGTAATGTATATAATTGTATGTAATGCAGTGTATGTATGCATGTATGTATGTATAATCAGTGCTAGGCTAATTCTCGTTTCCTTCTGTCTCCACGCTTTGTTCACAAGCACACAGTTTTGTGCTCAGAAAGAAGATAATATCTGTAGACTAGAAATATTGTGTCATGTGGCCCCCTGCCAGCGACTCAGTAAGGCTTTCTGTAAAACCTGGCATTCTCGCCTCCTTTTTAAAGGCTTGTTTAATCAAAGCTCTCCCTTGATATTCATTCTTGGAAAACAGAAATTAAATAGAATGAAAAGCAACTGCAGCCCCTCTCTGCCCCAGTCCTGGCTGAGAAAAGTCCTGAGTAATCAGATCAATTCATCGAACAAATGCTTGTTAGACAAGCTCTCTGCTTTCCTCTGGGACTATCCCTGCCTGCCTCCCACTGTTCTGTTTGCAGGCTCCTGGTGGCTCCTAGTTGCCCTTGGTCACAAAAGCTTCCTTTTGGAAGACACAGGCCATCCTTCCTGCCCTATTCACTCTGCAGAATGCTTTTGGTTTAGCCAGAGGGAAGGGGAGGTGGCCCAGTTTCCAGAAATGTCGGCTCCCAGGGGGCTAGCAACCTCTTCTCAGCTCCTTGCTACAGTGTGGAAGCAGCTGGCGATATAACCAGGGGTGTCTTACCCAGCCATCCCTGGCTGTCAGCCCTTCAGTACAAAAATCAACATGAATTCGCCTTGTCTCCTAGGAACAGGGCATCCGTGTCACACTGAGCCAGTTTCCAGATGGAAGCAAGAACCCTTATTTTCTCAAGTCCAGAGAGTAACAATGACAATTCAAAACACTAAATTCAGGACCCCTCGGCCCCTCAAGGTGCACTAACTAGCCCACTATGTGCTCTCAGATGTGGCTCTGGCGGGCCTTGTCCTTCTCCCCACTCCCTCTACCTTGCTGAAAACCATTAGATTACATTCCTAAAGCTAGGCATCCAAGTCTATCCCCTCAGTTGGCCACTTCCTCCCCTTGAGGCTGACTACCAAGGTCCAGCTATCAAAGTATTGAAGACCAGCAGTCATGAGACCCCTTTGGGCTACCCTAATTAACATGCCCATTTAAAATTAAGCACCTCATCCTAACACAGGATTTCCTTTTTTTTTTTTTTAACCTTTATAAACTGTCATTTGTCCATGGGCCAAATCTGTCTCCTTTCTATCCAGAGACAAGTCCTTTCCCTTCCAGGACAAATACCCCTCCCCCCTCTCCATTGTTCCCTGCCCTTCCCCCTTCATCCTCTGTCTCGTGTCTTTTTCTCTTATTCTCTGCCCTCTGTACTTATGGGACAAATAAAGATCCTTTCTGCTGAGAACTTGGTCTTGGGGAGTCCTGAGCCACTACCTTACACACAAACCCACCCTCACCCAGAGGAGGAGCACACCGAATGGGGTCTTTCAATCAAGCTGGGAGTTAGAAATACAGTACACATGTCTGCTAGACTTCTTGGTGTAAGTGGAATATTTTGAAGCAAGCAAACAAACAAAAAAGCCCATCAATTTCTTTCTCTTTTCTTCCACACTATTCCCATTCCAGCTCTGCGGTGGCAGGTGAGGGGAGAAGGAAGGAAGACTTTACTGAAGAAAGCAACACTGGTATAAAGCTGCCCCACGGTGGTGCACCCTGGCATCTGTCTGTGTGGAAGAGCTAAGTGGGGATGGCAGCCACTCGAGTGTTTTTAAGAGACGCTGACAAATTTGTGTTTTGGGAGTTTTGCAGAGCTTGCTTATTTGTTTTTAGAGACAGCATTTCATGTATCCCAGGCTGGTCTCCAACTTGCCATATAACAGGTTTTATGGCATCCTAAGGACTGAACCCAGGGCTTTGTGCACGTTAGGCAAGCACTCTAACAATTGAGCTACGTCTTCAGTGCCCGAAGCTGATTTACTGATGTTTGCCTTACTGATAAAGCTCCAGCTCTAATCCCTGCCCCTTCTCTGGGAGGAAAGCCATAAGTCTTGAGTCCTGTCTCTGTGCCCCATGCTCTGCCAGTCTTAAGGGTAACAATCTCCAGTGACCCGAGAGTCTCCCCAGAAGCACGCATAGCCAGCAGCAGCTGTGGGTCTGGGGATGGAAACATCCAAGACCGAGGGCTTTTCCTCTGTGAGCCTCATATGAGGACCTAGAATAAAATGACTTTTGCTATGACTTCTAGGGGTGACCTCAGAGTTCCCAGGCAAGACATGTTGGAGAGGGGAGGGGATGTGGTGGAAAAGCTACCAGGAAGGAAAAGGTGACACACCTTGGCAGTGTATGGTAAAAGGTCTGAGCCCACTTTCCCTGAGCACAGTTCCTCATAGTTGTTCTCTGACATTCACATGCACACTCCCAACACACCAACAGTAAGTACACAGATAAATATGCCATCTATTCATGAAGGCTATCGGTTCACTTAGCACAGAGTACTCATGGGAAGAAGGAGCGGCTAGGCTCCCCTCAGAGTCATGAGTCTGAAGATGCAAGAGTGTTCTATTGCTCTACTAGCGGTAAGGGCACTGCTCTTTAATTTAATCCCGTGTCTGTCCTGGTGAAGACAACGCACACTTCGTTTCATGCAAAAGGCCTTCCTTAGTGGAAGGGTCTGAGAAAGCCCTTTAATGAAGGACAGTGCACTAGATCACGTTGCCTCCAGCTGCAAAACCTATTAGCATCCCCAGAGTCTCCAAGGAGGCCCTCGGCAATGAGAGGGATGCAGGGAGGGTGGGAGCAGAAGCCTCCTTCCGCAGGTGGGGAAATACCGAGTGGGCACCAGAAGAAAGCCAGAAGCCTGAGCGTTCACAAGCAGTGTCTTTCCCTTTGTGTGCAGACTCTGGATCCCAGCTCTACCTGTACCTTCATCAGAACACAGAAGAAACCCCAGAGGACATAACTATATCAAGATGTAACCTGAGCAACCACATCAGCCCATGTGCATGTCACCACCCAGGACCTTAAATGTGGCAGGTCTAATGGAGGCGAGTGGAGGAGTAATGTATACACCATGTTTTAATAGCATATGAAAGGTGAATGTCAAATATCTCGTTTGTCATTGGATGGTATGTTATACATATTCAATTAAGCTATATTGTAACTATTATAACGTAGGAGGAAAGAACAGAGGGACAGGTCTGTAGAAAGGAATTGACATGAGAACATCCTTCAGAAGAGTTTTATTAGGAAAGAGATTTCAACCATTGTGAGAGTGTTTGTGTGTGTGTGTGTGTGTGTGTGTGTGTGTGTGTGTGTTGCATCATGCCCATAGTCAGCATGATGAGAACCTGAAGGAAAGATCTCCTTTCCTTAGGTTTGATGATTGATGGGACGGAGGTTCCAGAGCCTGTGAGTTTGCCTACATTCCAGGAAGCAGGTGCTAGTTCAGCCTGGGCAGCAGAGGGAGTGGAAGGGGCTGGGCTGAGTCACTGCAGGCCCCTGTCAGTTCTTTGTCCTAAGGGACAGACTGCAGGGTTGTGTGGCCTGATTTCTGGGATGGAGATTGCAGCTAGAGTGTCTGTGATCTAACAGCAATTCATGCTACATGGTTTCTTGTACTTTTTATGTGACTACTAGAACATTAAAACCATATGTACTCACCTCTGGCTTCACAGGTCTGAACGGTAAGGAACAAGGGCGGTCAAACCAACATGCAACTGCATGCTTATCGGGTTTCTTTTAAAAGGATCCAGTGAAGGAGAAAGGCGGTGGCTTCTGGATGCACCCCCATTTTACATGGTCTGTGATGTGATGTCACTTCCTTAAACTGGGTACCGACTGGAATGTTCTTCACTTTGCAGAGTCAGGGTTTCAGTGTGTGTGCTAGATCTTTGTTGAATCTACCTTCATTTGGGGCACGGATCTCTTATGGAGCCCATCAGCAAAAGGAACAGGCACAGACCTAGTCCAGGTGGCTTTCAGGACGTGTTTAGGTGCTTACTCAAGTCTGTTCTGGCTCAGCTCCGTGGTTCTGTGCATTGCACTACAAAACAGTCTGAAGTTTGCATGCTAATTCAGTGTTTGCCTGCTGTGTGCAGGAATCTGCATGCTTTGCGCAGCCTCATCTGTTCTCAGCATATGCTCAACCTGTGAAAGCATTCAAAACCAGTGTCCTAGCCTTTCTGACCTAACGCCTGACCACTGTGCAGACTACATCCAGGTCTACTACATCCAGACCCTGCAGCTCCAAACTCTTGCTTACTTGAGCAGTTGGACCTGTGAGTGTCTGAAGCTCCCCTAAGGTTGCAACTTCAAGTCAAAGGTGATCAACATGGATTTAACCAATCCAGAGTTAACTGTATCCTTTCTGCTTTGCATTGAAAACTCTGCCTCTTGGCACCCCTCACTCCCTGCCCTCCTCCCCTCCCTTCCCCATGCCCAGAAACAAACATCTAAGTACAAAGACCAGGGGGAACTTAGTACTGCCTAAACCATCATTACTTTTTTTCTAGTCTTTGATCCTTCTAGACGGTGTTAGCTGTCCATAGAGCTCTATGGTCCCACACATGAGTTAAACCCATCATTAGTGCTTTCTTTGACAAGCCAGAAGTACCTCCAAACAAACCCACAATCTGTACACGCCCTAGATTTACATTTCCTCCCAAACAACTTGACATAGCTGCATAGTTCAAAGGGAGCTACTTTGCTGCACTGGTGACAAGAAATGTAAGTTTTTCTCGACTTGTGGCTACAGAGGGCTGCCTCCCTTCCAGGACAACTGCACCTGGAATGGGTTTCTGCCTGACTGGACCCTTATGCCTACTGTGTAACTTGGAGATGTCTTAAAAGAGAAATTTAAAAATAGAAATCTAGCTAGGTATAGTAGAGTTCTTTACCTATACCCCGTGGAAGTTTGAATGATAGATGTTCCCCATAGTCTTGGGGGTTTGAACAATTTTGTGGCGATGTTTTGGGAAGTTCAGGTGGTGTATAGCACTAGAGGTAGGCTTTGAGAGCAGAGCCTCACCTACTTCTGGTTTGCTCTCTGCTTTGTGTGTGCAGTTTAAGATGTGTGCCAGCAGTTGCAGCTAGCTGCCCTGCCCTGCGTCCCAGCCAGAATAACTCTTCTTATCCCTCTGGAACCATAAGCCGAAATAAACTCTTACTTAAGTATCCTTGGTCACAGTGTTAGGGTCCAAGAACTGCTGAAGGAAGAGCCCAGACTCAAATCATATGCAAAGGCAAAGAGCGTTCATTCTGCAGAAACAACCAGCATGCAGGGGTCAACCATTCATCAAAATGGCAATCCCTTGGGGGAGTTCGCAGGCCCCCTTTTATGCAGAACTAGGGGAATTTTCCAGAACAGTTAGGTAATCTCTAATGTGATTGGTAGGGTCAAAGCAGTGACATTAGTACAATTTTGATTGGCTACTATGTTAGTTCTTCTGTATTTGTTGAGACCTTAGAGAGTAGGTTAGGCAATCTGAAGTTTCATTGGTGGGTTCTGGGAAAGCTACATGGTTGGTTTCTGGTTGGCGTGTGCCAGTTGGGCTGTGGTCTGCATTCCTGTGTCATCAATGTCCAGCCACAGGATAAGCTACCCAAACTCTGTAAGGCTGCCCAGCACAGATGGCCTATGCTGAGGTAAGACCTGTCCCCATCCTTGGGCTTCTCTACAGGCTGTTCTCCCGAGGGGGGAGTTTACAGCCTTGTTCCTGGAGCTGGTAGCTTCTAGCCTAGTTCCTCGGACTGATGGCTTTGTGGGAAGTGGCCAGGGGGTTATGGTGGTGAGTTCCTGGAACTGATGGCTTTCCTTTTGCTGTCAGGCTTGACCTTGAAATGGAGTTTATGTTGTCCTCTAAGAAGATTTTATTTTATTTTATTTTATTTTATTTTATTTTATTTTATCTCCTTGCTTCTTTTCCTTTGGTGTTTGTTTATTTGTTTGTTTGTCTGGTTGGGGTTTTTTGTTTTGTTTTGTTTTTTTGGGGGGGTTGTCATTGTTTTGGGGGGAGGGTGGTTTTTTCAAGACAGGGTTTCTCTGTGTAGCCCTGGCTGTCCTGGAACTCACTCCGTAGACCAGGCTGGCCTCAAACCCAGAGATCTTCTGCCTGCCTCCCAAGTGATTAAAGGTACACACCGCCAGCAGCAGCACCCAGCTAGTCATAGTATTTTATCAGAGCAACAGAAAAGTGACGTCTAGAGACTTCAGTGCAGCCTATGCTAACTTGACAGTCATTGCCCGCCCCCCGCCCCCAGTGAGGATAAACGCACACATTACACACAGAACACAGTACCGGAAACATAGCACCTTGGAAGTTGAGAAAAATGAAGAAACAAGCAGGTCCCTCTATCCTTGCCCCTAGCTCCTCTACTGCTTTGCCTTTGGTAGCACATGATAAGAGTCATCTCTGAGGCTTCCTGCTTTATACTCCAAGGCTTAGAGGAATCTAAATAGGCACACTTTACTGAGGTACCCCTGTTTTGCTTTTGATTTGTGGTGGGTTTTTTTTTAAATCAGATTATACTTCTACATAGAAAAACTTGACTTACATAGAAAATTTTCTCCTCTTGCGTGGAACATGAGCATAAACCATGTACTCTGTGGCTCAGAGGGTAAGAGCACTTTGTACACAAACGTGGGGATCTGAGTTCAGATCTGGCACTCGTAAAAGCAAACAAGCAAACAAAAGACAGGTGAGGTTGAAAGTGGCTGTGAACCCCAACAGTGTGAGGCTCAGACATGGGAGCCTCATTGGGGCTGGCTGGCCTCTGCTTATCTCCAGGTTCAGTAAGAGACCCTGACTGAAGGAAGTAAAGCCAAAGACTGATAGAGAGAAGGTCTTCCTCTAGCCTCCTATCCTCCACTGTGGTTATATTTTCTGGTATATTTGCCCTCCATAACAAGTATGTTCTTAGTAAACACTCATTTAAAACACTTACTGTTTGTTGTTCAACAGTTTGTTCAGAGATTGAGATATTCTACCCTGTAGGGAAGCATCCTAAGCAGGAAGGTAAACAACTCAAAATAGCTTCAGGAAGTCCTGAAATGGACCAGATTCCCTGCCAGGGTAAACAATAAGGAAGACTGAGAATTGACCAGCAGCCTGGAAGAGGTTTAGACCCCTGAGGCACCTGGAAAGGACTCTCTCCAACCTGTCGCGCTGCCTGCAGGCTGTGCAGTGTGCCCTAGGTTCCCAGGCTGTGAGCTGTCACCCATGCTGAGGTGTGCTTTGGTGATGCCCCTGACTCTGAGTCATTCCTGCTGCTACAAGTAACCCCTCACCCATATTACTGTAAGGAAGCCCAATAAAACACATTGGTTCCCCAAGTTTGATTTCATGGTGTCCCTGCTTTGGTCTGACCTGGGGGGAGCAGATGTATGTGTAGTGCCTCCCCAGGAAAAGTTTTGTCACACAACATTGTTACTCTCTCTAGAGTGGACGACCACCCATTCCATGTTCCTTTCTTTATGCAAACGCTGACACGACTGTATCTTGAACACATGAATGAGTGAATGAATGAATGTTTTTGAACAGAAGGACATCATCTAAGAAGAGCAGCTATCTGTTATTATAGAGATGCCTGCCGTAACCTTCCAGTCGCTGTTTCAGACCCGGTGGCTGCATACATTGGTGCTGGGGGATTATTCTCATGGATCACTTTTTCCTGTTTAGAAAAACTGGTCCTGTCGGAGCTACAAGCCCACAGTGAATGGGAGCATCAGGCTGTGGTGTTACTGATGGCTGCCTGTCCCGTGTGAGAGCATTCCTCTCTAGACGCTAGGGTTGGCAGCTGGGCACCTGCTCCCTTGGTAAATGTTTTCCTCCCAATGCGTTTCCTCCAGCCTGGTCCAGGCAGCTGCAGGGCAAGTTCAGCCTGTGCAAAGCAAAGAGAAGCACCCTCCGAGGAATAGCCAAGAGGCTTCCCCTGTGGTTTGCTGGGTCTAAAAGCCCCAGCTCCCAGAAGGAAGCTGACTTTAAATGGGAGAGAGGAGACCTCAGCTGTCTCTCCACACTCTGGGTCCAGTCCCTGCTCTGCACCAAAAACCCTTGAGACTTAACTTTCCCTTAAAAAGAAAACCGTCTTGGCTACAGGCTTGACTCCATCTGTTAGAAGGGATGCTAGTACCTGGTTTGGGGTGTACTTAGTGCTTATGTTTAAAATCACAGAGGTGGCTTTGTATCGGATGAAAGCAAACGCCGCCAGCTTGACCAAGCCTGGGCCAGGTGGCTTCCTGTGCAGCCTCTCCCATGAGCAAGGTGTGCCTGTGTCAGCTGCTCTTCTGTTTCTGCTGTCATGGCACAGGTGCTCAACGAGATCACAAAGCACTAGGCACCTAGAGCCCTGGCCAGACCTGCTGCCCCTGATGTCCACCTGCCAGGCTGGGCTATCAGGTTTCAGCCCCAAAGCTCGTATGGACAGCAGCAGTCCAGGGTACTTACCCCGAGGGGTATGCTCCGGCTTGTGTCTTCTGGGTCAAATGCCTCCACCTGGTAAATGAATCCAGGGTTTGTTCTTTCTATGACATAGAGGTTTAAACCTGTTCCAAGTCAAGGGGGAATAAAAGTGTCTCATCAGACGGAGAACTCCAACACCAGCTATCCAGATGCTGCAACTAAACAGAACCAACTAAGCTCGCTGGTATCATGGGACAGAGAGCAGCAAGGATCAGGCCTGGGGAAAATCTACTTGAATAAAGTTCTTTATGGAGATCTCTACAATCCTGGGTGTCATGTCTTCAGTCTTCAGGCACCTCCTCCACTGGACGGTGACCCAGACTGTTGTTACTTGGGAAAGAGGACCAGGATGAGCAAGAAGCTGGGAAGTCGCCAGTGTGCTAGCATTCACATTCAGATCCCTCTTCTCATGTTAGACTGGCCCTGTGAGCCACACCTGGACACCCAGAGGAATGTCTGTGGTGAGAGGAGCAGGAAAGAGATGGAGGAATCTAAGGAGGTCGCAGATGCTCAGGGAAGGGACCAAATGCTAATTCCATCTCCTACAGTGTTCCTAGTGAAAAGGGGCAGCAAGGACCTGCTGTAGGCTCTGGCCCACATGGCTTTCTGAGGAGTGGCTAAGAACATTCCTCGTGGAATGCTGAAGATGTCATACCCGTCCCCTCCTTTGTCCTCCTAACAGATCCATAATAAGGAATACATTTTAATGATTCTGATAGTGTATTAGGACTTTACAGTGGAGGAAACTGTTGGAAAGGCTAGTGTTGTCTCTTGTAGTAAGTTATAGGGTCAGAATTCAGATCCAGCCTTAGGGAAAACGTGGATGTGCTATCAACTAAAATAGGAAAGAGACTAGAGGAAATTCGGAGTGGGGATAGTGTGAGGCGGGGTATAAAGAGTTTGGTTTGAGAGTCTTGCTAAGTTTGAGAAGTCTTTTAGAGGTCCAGGAGACACTGGGGAAAACAGATGGGTGTCTGAGTGGTGAGTTCAAAGAGAGCCCCCAAGGAACTGTGGACTTGGGGTTCTCACTGTACAGAGAAGCACACACAGCCCAGAGCTTAGCGACATCTGATGGATGATGCCACTAGGCTCCATCATCTGTATTGGTTGTTTTTTAAGTTTATTTGTCATTAATATCTCTCTGTGTACATGTGAACACATACGCACACCCGTGTGCATGATTCATGTGGGTGTGCATGCCATAGCATACATGTGAAGATGAGAGAACAGCTTTGTGGGCCAGCCCTCTCATTCCGCTTTTATGTAGGTACTGGGTATTGACCTCAGGTTGCCGGACTTGCATAAGAAGAAAGTTCACCTGCTCAGCCATGCCTCACATCTATCTATCTATCTATCTATCTATCTATCTATCTATCTATCTATCTATCTATCTATCTAGTGACATTCGGAAGTGAACCCACAGCATGTGATACAAGCATCCCTCCACCAAGCTACCTCCCCAGCTTTCCATCTCCGTAGAACATCCCCTGCCTGTCTGTCAGGCAGGCCCAGGGCACGCAGTGCCCACAGAGTCCACGAGGGCAGGAGAGAGAATAAGACAGCTGGCCAATGGGTGCAGAATACGGTAACAAACCTCTGGTGGGCTGAGCCCAGGTCCTTCTAGAATGCTACATGTTGATGTTCCCATGCCCAGCATTCAGGGACTGAGAGGGACAGAGAGAAGCACAGATGCAAAGCTCTAAAAGCTGCTGGGTGTCGCGACTGGGCCTGCTGAGAGGAAGACATCCCATTTCTCCCCGCTCGTTAAGCAGCTGCCTTCTCTGCGGAAGCAGCTGCTTGTTCGTTTACTTTTTCTGTTTGGCTCTATCCCGCAGGGTCCTCCCTGATGCCACTGCCTGGGTATGTCTCACCTTGTGCCAGGATGCCTTGGAACTGAGGAGGCTCGTTCACATCTGTCACCTGAACAGTCAGGACTTGCACATCTGTGACACCGACATCATCCTTAACGTAAATCTGCAAATCGAATGCTTTCGGTCCTCTTTCAAAATCTAGTTGTTCTTTCCCGGTGGTGACCACCTGAAATGAAACGCTAGGTTCTCAGTATCCACGGGAAAGGCCGGCTTCGCAGGCAAGCACTTCGCAAGGGGCTTTTACTAAGAAGGAAGCATCCCACTCCCAGTGATCACTCGTCACTCACTGTCAGAGGCAGCCACTCTTCTGACTTAGTCATCCCAACATAAGCCCCGTGACACTTCTCAGAACCCCTCCCCCCCCCCCCGTGGGTGATGCTGCTTTCCATAGGAAAGAAAACTATTCTGGAAACGTTAATTCTGTAATTAGCGGAGGACGGAAAGATGCAAAATTTTAGTACCTGCGTACTTAGTACTTAGTGCTTAGCACTCAGACAGGCCCCGCCACTGTCCTGGACACAAGTCCTATAGTCCCAGAGACATTGCTATGGTTTAATTACCCTCTAAAGTGTGTGTGTTGAAATGGAATGAGCAGTGTCACAGCGTAGGCTGGTGTGAGCTAAGCAGTACGAGGTGTTGGTGGGTGACGAGTGCAGCGCTCTCCAGAGTGCACCAATGCTTTATCCTGAGAGCGAGCTCTTACAAGCTCAGGCCAGCTTCCCAGACTTTCCTTGTTCAACCCTCTTACTCTCTTCCTTGTCCCCTCACCAGAGTGTTTTGGTCATATCCTTGTGCAGTAAGAAGGCCCTGGAAAATATCATGATGACATTGGACTTGCCAGCCTCCAGAAACAGAAAAAAAAAATCACTTTCTTTTCTTCATAAAAAAAAAAAAACAACAAAAAAACCAAGTCTATGGTATGTTGTTACAGTAGTATAAGTCAGACAGAGGACTAAATCTCCTCTCCTCCCCTCCCCTCCCCTCCCCCCTCCCCTCCTCTCCTCTCTTTTCGTGTCCTTTCCTCTCCTCTCCTCTCCTTTCCTATCCTCCCCTCTTTGTGTATCTCTTTGTCTCTCTAGCTCTTTCTGGGTCTGTGTCTCTCTCTGTGTCTCTGTGTCTCTCACACACATACTCTCTCTCTCTCTCTCTGTGTCACACACACACACACACAGACACAGACACACACACACACACACACACACACACACACACACACACACACACTAATGTAAATTGAACCCAGCACTAGACAAGTACTCTACCATTGCACTATAACGCTAACAGAAGCACTGGATTTCTTCTAGAACTTTGGCTGCTAACCACCACGCCCAGGGCCGGGACACTTCTCATGGTGTGATGAAAGCACTTGGCTCTGGTCCCATTCCTCTGCGGAACTTCTGTGCAAGCCCAGGGGAGTTCCTGTTCCTTTAGCTTTTTTCCCCTCTTGTGATTATAACTCAGGAAACCATTCCTGTGCTAAGTGAGCAACTCACACTTTACAGCAGAGGTGACGGTCAGGAGGGAGAAGAGTTTGCTGTGAGCTATTTCTGCTTAGAGAAGGCTGCATGGAAGAGGTGGTGGGTACCAGGTTTGACCTTGCAAGATCTAGGCTGATTACAAGAAGAGATGACAGACACGAATGAGCATGTACAGTGGAGGAAGACAGGGTGAAGGTGGAGAAGGGGACAAGGTGGCCTGGTGTCAGCAGACAGCCTGTCTGTGGACAAGCCTCATAGCCACTCATCCAGAGCTAGGCTATCTATTCTGTCTGTGGAAGGTGAGGCAGGATAAAGACATCATTAGCAGAAACTCTGCACCGAATGAACTTCAAAGCTCGATTTCTAGTAACGAAGCTTTCCCATGCCTCGGTTTCCCTGTCTGTAACATGGGAATCAAAATAACACCAGCTGCGTAAGGTTGTGGTGGGGTTTGAGTGAGCTGACTCAAGGGCTGTGGTCCAGCATTGAGCACTCTCTGCAAGGGTTGGCTTCCTGCCTGAGGTGTACACAGCCACCTGACCAGGCTCCTGTAGAGACACTCAGTGCCTCCTTATTTATACACCAGCTTCCTCTCAGGCTCAAGTCCTCCTCTGTGTCCCCAGTTAGATGGTCCTTTCCTCCCACATCACCCTCGGGAACTAGCTTGAACACCTACAGGAAGCAAATAGAATTCTCTCAAGTGTCCAGATTTTATATCTTAGAACCAAAGGGACTGTGCTCCTACCAACATGAACGGAAAAACTGTCTGTTCTTAGCAGTGACTATCAAATGTTTATGCGACTGCCTCTTGCCAAGCCAGTTGTGGTATTTTATTTATCACAACTGTAAGTTGGTGAACATCTCTCCACTTCACATATAGGGAAGCTAAGTCAAAGGAGGGGAGGGGAGGGGAAGGGGAGGGGAGGGGAGGGGAGGGCAAGGGCTCTCCGGGGGCACCAGAGGGGAATAGGGAGCGTCAATTTGGCTGAAGGAAATAGGGCTGTAGAATTCTGGGGTAAAGAGTAAATTTGGCTTTATGTATATGGAATTTGACATCATCCTGAACAAAGCTGAAAAAATTAGTTTGGGTCCACAGTGCTCAGAACCGTTACTGGGAAAAGAGGAGTCAGACTAAGTCATGGGAGGATGAAGGAGAGAAAGGCCTTCACAGGACCTTGGAGAGCTCCTCTGCTGCTGCAGGGTCCTACTTGCTGTCCCTCCCCTGGCTGGATGGCTCAGAGCTTTCCTTATAGAGTCCAGGAGAAAACTCCTGGCCCATGACTAGCCCTGTAGGGCTGAGGAGACCCTTGGCTTGGCAGTAGTGGGGTCTACTTGTGAATTAACGGCTCCTAAAGATGTTAAAAATGAGAGCTCCAGAGCTTCTTGCCCTGGTTTCCAGTCACAGCTCAGCTACACATTAGTGGTGAAAGCCAGGACAAACTACACAGCCTTCCTGTGCTTCATTTCTGCATCTGTGGATAGGAGGTGATGTTAAATCACAACCTTGTACCTTGAGGATTCCAAGGGCAGGAGTGTGAGAATCATTTTCAGTGGTGTCCAGCACTCTGTAAGTGTGAGCAGTTGGCAGGGCTTAGGGGAACAGACTGGCAGCAGCTGCTAAAAGCAGGCCAGATGTCACGAATAGATAGGCAGGGCAGCTGAGTCCTGGAGCCAATGTCTGGGTCCTGGAAACTTCCATAGGACGATGACTTGGGGCATGGGTTCTACAGGCCAGCTGTAGGGCCCTGATCTTTCTGCTTCTTTGAGGCTCTCCTAGTGATGTGGAGGATGAGCTGCGTTTAAAGAACAGCGGAGTAGACTTCCTGGATTCAAGGTCACCAGGACCCAAATTGTCAGATTCACCTGTCAGAACAGGGACTGGGAAATGGGGGGAAACAGAGACAGAGCCCACGAGGATGCCTGGGGTTTCAGATTCTGGAGATCACATCCGGTCCAGATCTGACTTTTACTGTTTAGTACAAAAACTTAGATACAGGTTTTCAGCCAATTAGGATGCAGTTATGTAACCAAGAGCCAAAAAGGGCACATTACACATGCTGTCCTGCTGAATCTAATTCACTAGCCTATAAGTCTGGGGGTGGGGAGAGGTGTGGGTGTCAATCACCCAGGAGTATCTTCACAAAGGTGAAGGAAGTAGCCATCACCCCCGGTTCAGGTCCTTTGTTCTGTCTCAATGGTGGCTTTCCTGGGAGCCACTTTACATGGCGTCCTGTGTATGGCTGGATCAAGATTCTATGTATATCTTCTTTGCAGACATTAGGGGTATAAGGAAGAGGCTGCTTACCTCAAAGTTGGTTGCTGACAGTCTGTTCACCCTGAAGGCCTCCGTGAAGGGCCTTGGGTTGACTACCAAGGGAAACCCTGGGATCACAGGTGACAACGATACTGATAAATTCACAGAAAACTTGTGCACCAAAGTGGCAGGTGGAGCGTTCTCTGCCACGTTGCTAGTGGCAGGCAGGTGGAGCAGGTGTAGAGCTTCCCCTCCTGCAGATTTAAACGGAGGCAGGGTGACATAAACATAAAGGCATTGGCTGGAAACAAGCTCATCGCTTGGCCGGTGACTTCATTTCATGGCAACAAAGGAGACTGGTCATTCCCCAAGACTGAATGCTTTCACTAAGCACTGGAAGTGAAAACATGGGGTCTTCTGGGAGCCAAGGAAACAGCCAAACCAAACAGGCATGAAATCTGCTGCCGCTGAAGAACAAAGCCTGCAGTCCTCACCCCCTCCTTGCTGCCCTCCTCCCTCCTGGCCTTGTTAAGAACTGGGGAAAGAACCGCTTAAAGGCCTTAGCAGGCTAATGGCATCCTCTCTCTTGCAGGGGCCCAGAAGATTCTGGAAGTTTCTTTTTCTTCTTGAGGCACTGTTGGATTCATGAGGTCATCTGAGAATCGAGTGTGCGTGACTAGAGAACTCCAGAATGACGGGGGATTTCTCCTCAGCCGTTAGCAAGTCAGGACAGTGAATGGGCTGTTGTTGTTGGAGGCTGTTTTGGGGCATCCTTTAGAGGATCAGTCAGGACTTCTTGCCTGATGAATCCCCATTTCACAGAGGAGAAAATGAGAGAGTCAGAAAGGCACATGGATTTCTTTGAGCTTCACTAGAGATGGGGGAGTTTATTATTTAAGTGAAGCATGTCTTATCATGCGTCTCCCAGGAAAGACAAGGGGCCATCACCAGGTAGCTATGATACGTGCCAGATTCAGCCACTGTGGTGGCCTTATGCTTCTCATGGTTTTACAATCTTGCTAACGACAGTGGACTGGGATGACTAGTATCCTCCAAAGATTCATGTCTCACAGAAATTCAATGATACCCTACATGGAAAAAGCTCTTTTACAGGTGTACATATTGGATAAGGGTATTTATCCACTTAGTCCAGTGGCCTGTGTCCCTATAAGCAATCAGTTTATAAGTAAACATATAAAGTAAGAAGGGTTTGGGGTAAATGAAGAAGAGATTAGAAAAGTATCGTGGCCATCAATAAATGGCCACCCACGGCAGCAAAAATATAAGCACAGAGTTGGGTGGGAAGCTGGACATAGTGATACAGGACAATAATCCTAGCTCCTTAGTGGATAGCTGAGAAGAAGGATGAAAAGCCCAAGATACATTGTATATACAGATAAAAAGCCCAAGATACATTGTATATATAGATGAAAAGTTCAAGACACATTGTATATACAGAGTGAGTGTAACCTAATCTGGGCCATTTGGTGAGACCCTATTTTAAAACTACAAAGGAAGTCTGAGGATGTGGCACAGAAGATGAGTACTCTCCTACCACACCCAGGGTCTGGGTTCACTCCCTATTACTACACACCTATGAGCACGCAAAGAACTCTGCTAGGATATAACCCCAATGCAAGCAAGCCTGAAGCTCTTGATAAGCTTTACCCGGGTTTCCACAGCCTCACCACCCAGAAGGAGGACTGCTGGGGCTGCCAACCCTGGCGTCTCCTTTGAGGCACTAGAGAGGCTAGAGAAGCTATTCCCCAGATGGGGAGGCTCTGTCAGCCACTGAGAGCCCCTGGTGCTACTGGGATGGATACATTGACTTTGTCGCATTGATCGTATCTTTAAGAAGACCTGAGTGTGAGATTAATTCCTGGGGAGAAATAGCATTCCAACTGAGGAGCCTGACTCCAGGATCAACATCCTTAGTCCTCCCTAAATGTCATGCTTTGAATGACAGCAAGGGAGTTATTTTGGAAGAAGTAAATAGATCTAGTAACCTCAAGCAGTTTGTATCAGGAACTGCTCATTCTGTTTACAGATAAAGGTAGGCTCTCTTTAGCTATGGCCTTTTCCGCTGACATTCACATAAGAGATGTCCTATCCTTCTGGTGACCTCATCTCAGGGTAAGTGCGTGTGTCAGGATCATTAAAATGAAGAAAACAAAAACAAAACAAAACAAAACAAAAAAATCTTGGACGCATTCACTGGTGATATTGGCAATCACAGTAGCCATTATAAAATCTACTTGTCCCATTCTCCAGATGCGCTGTCAACAAAGAGGTGGGAACAGTGCTAGCAATTACAAAACTTAAGTGTCATTGCATGCTAACAAGGTGCATTAGTGAGATGCAATACCCAGAGTATTGACCCATTCATTCCACAGGGAAGATTGAGGGAGGTCCCAGGCACCCAGCTGAAAGTGATGTACCCAAAGGTGACCAGCCAAGCTAAAGCAGAGAGGTTAGAGGCTCAAGGCCAACTCTCCTTCCCAAGACACTTCATTTCCATCTTAAGGCTGGTCTTCCAGAAGATTCTTTTGGACTGTGGTGAGTAGGCAGGAGGTTTTGATGGAATTTGACTTACACATGTGCTTTAAGAATCAAATTACAATGGCTGGCATCTAACACATGGAAAAAGAAAAAGCACTTGAAAATGGACTAGCAGTCATAGAGCTGGCTGTAACATCTTGATGCATGGAGCACTTGTTTCTCCTGAATCACAGCCTTTCTAGGAATGAGCCTCTGGGGCCTCCTCCTGAGAGCCAGTTTTGAGACACTTGAGGTCTCCCCAGCTTCAGTTACTGGCCGAAAGCTGACTGTTTCAAGCCCCCAACACTAAGTGGTAACGCACAACCTTCTTCTCCAAATTACAGCCCTGCTTTTGAGACACAAAACAACCCTCACCTGAGAGGTGACTGCTAATCTATCTTTATGTGCCTTTTCTTTTTCCAGAGGTCAGAGGACATCTTTGTGGAGTTAGTTTCTAGTGTCTGTGTGTATGCTGTGGCATGCCCCCTATCATGTACACACTAATAATAAAGAGAGAACCAAGTAGTCCTTCATATTCTCTCTTAATCAAAGAGTGTGGGGGAAGCCAGGGTTTTGAAGCAGAGATTTGACATGGGATCCCTTCTGCTTCATTGCTGTTTAAACATGTGACTGTGCTGAACTTCTGTGGGACTCCAGTGTCACCGCTCTTGCGGCACCAGAAGCACCCGAATGGCTGTTAATCGAGGTTCTGTTGCTAAGGAATACCCATAGGAGCCCAATAACAGAATCTGCAAATCTATAGTATGTTTCAGGGGAAAAAATACTATAGAGCAAAAACATTTAAGGAGACTCATCACAGCTGAAGGCTACCTCCTAACAGAGAGACACAGAGGGCCAGGGCCAGGCAGGATCTGTTGTCACTTTTTCCCTAAGGGTTTTGGCATAACGGACTTTCTTGAATTACGAACCACTGATGTGTGCACAAATACTGTCTTGAACTATTTTGTGGTGCAGTAACAGAATACCACCAAGTGGGCAATTTATAGACAGTATGAACGTCTTTGGCTTATACGTATACATGTTGGAGTTCCTACCTGAGGGTTGGTATGTGGTCAGGGCCCTCTGGCTGCTCCATAATACACCCTCTTCAAATGAGAAAAAGGCCCAACTTGCTGTTTGTTTGAGATAGGATCTCATTTTGCAGTTCAAACTGTCCTGGAACTCACTATGTAGCTCAGGCTGATCTCAGATTAATGGCAATTCTCCAATAGGACAAAGGAGAAAAGAAGTGGACCTCAATATTGATTCTGACCATCACATTAGCTTGCAGTTAGCAAGAAAAGAGTGTGCTGGTCTGAGAGCCTCACCCTGCTGCTGCCCTGAGAAGAGCTGGTTTCTTTTAGACTTTTCCTAATTCCACAGAGGTGGGCAATGGGGGAAGAGAGCTGGGAGGAAAGCTCTTTTGAGGCCAGCTCTAAAAAGGTAAGAGAAACCTTTCGCCATCTCTTTGGGCATCATATATACCACAGAAAGACTTTCTGGAAATTGCCTCTCTTCCTGACTTTTCAAACCATGAGGATGAGAGTGTCAAGATGAAGCCACACAGGCTGGAGAGATGCCCAGCAGGTAAAGTATTTGCTGCACAAACCTGATGACCCATGGGAAGGAAGAAGGAGGGAACTGACTCCACGAAGTGATCCAATGTGTGTTATGACAAAGTCTCATTTCCATGGGGTGGCGCAAAATCCCTGGAGGCTTTCTAAAAATATAGATACCATCCATACACCTAGAGTTAAAATACACTGGGGTCCTCTGAGAGGGTCCTTCATTTTCTGACTGGCAAAAGACATGTGGCTCTTTGGTGTTTATGGAATGGAAAGACTTTGGTCTCAACCCTTTCCCATAGACACAGTCAAGAGTTTGTCACGTGCCTGTTCTCTGGGAATTTCCTTGTAAGTCATTGTCAGAATGTCACATGATCCCCTCTCAAACAGAAAGTTTTTTCTTTTTCCTCATCTTGGTAGGAGACAGGGAGGACAGAAGCCGAGTCAAGCACAGACGTGAAGTGGGCAGAAGATTTGAGGGTCTACATTTGGTGAATGTTCTCCAGTAAATGTGAAAGCCACACATGCATCAGACTCTAAAAAGGTGATGTTCAACCCAACCAAATACACACTGGATGCCATCTTGATAGCAAGGGCCCTTGGAGCACTAGAGATGTGAAAATCTGACATTGTTGGGCTGGCATTGTAGTTGAAGCGACAGGTCATTAGAGATGACTTACAGAGCTCATGACAGCCATTTGGGTATTGAACTGAGCTGTTTGAATAGAGGCAAGGGCCATTCCATGGTGCAGTGGGAAGAGGGTTTATGATGAACAAGAAAAAGTGGGAAGGATGTAGGGAGTGGTGCACCTGGCATGGGCCTTTCAGAAACTTTGGACCTAAGGAAAGAAAAGAGGAGGCTGCTTTGCTTTTGTTGAGGTTGTTGTCATGCATTCTGAAGGCAGGTGCACATTGTCTTTCATCACACGAAGACCCTCCCACAACTCTACAGTTCTAGAGCAATCATTACAATCAGGTTCTCAGACTCACAAAAGATGAGAGGAAAAAATGGACTATATCACAGAAGTCCTTCAAAAATCTTGACTGCGGTGGGCAATGTGTAAGTGTGTAGTCTGTTAGGCCAGACAAGTGGGATGCACTTGTCTATAGGAAATCCCAAGTACACAGGTGCTTGTAAGTCTGTGCCATTTGTTTCTTCTACACATTTGACAGTGTTCAAGTGAGAGTCACTGACAGCGTGTGTCTCACCTCACTCTTCCCCTGGTGACAATAACTGTCACCTCTTAACTCAATCATAGCTCAAAGGCTCATATTTCTGGGGAACTTTCAAATGTTTCAAGAGCCTGGACCGTTCATGGCCTGCTTTTACTCTGTGGACTTTCTGCCCTCCACAACTAAAGCCTCAGGTTAAGGAGGGCAAACATTTGGAAGCCCAATTTTTATTTTTATTTTATTAGCAGATCAAAGCAGAAAATCAAACATTTTTATGGGTCTTGAAAAAAGCATTTTGATTTAAAAATCCATTTTGATTTAGAACCAATCATCTAGATAAAGCCATCTCCTAAATGTAGAAGACATTTCTACCTTAGGCCAAAAACTAGCATTGTGCCTTGGGGTGCAGGCATCAGGGCTGTTCACTTTCCTTATTAGTTAAAAGTGGTCAGGAAGGCCAGGACGGGCCTGGCATTGGATGAGAGAAAGAAACAGTGCATATAGCATCGGCACAGAGGACTATCAATGTTCATTCTCTTCGATCCTGGGAAGTACATGTGAATTAAAGGAGACACTGTTAGAAATGGTGAGATAACTCCTTAACAGCTGTCCATACATTGCATGAAAATAAGCAAAAGGAGGAAAGAGAAAGAAAAGACTTTATTTATAAAAGTAAAGAAAGAAAAATACACCCAAATAACGAGCTCTGAATGCAAACATCCACATAAAGGAACCTAACTTACCTTTGAGGGGAAGAGA
Source organism: Mus musculus (assembly GCF_000001635.26). Classification (NCBI taxonomy): domain Eukaryota; kingdom Metazoa; phylum Chordata; class Mammalia; order Rodentia; family Muridae; genus Mus; species Mus musculus. The sequence goes on from NC_000078.6 coordinate 33,091,975, forward strand.
GGAATATTTGAGCAAATACCTAGAACTACGATTGGGGAATGAGCGGCATAAAACATCAGTGCAATCTTTACTGTGTTCCTCGGCCCTTCTAAGTATCTTACTATCTAACTCATCTCGGAGGTAAGTTACTCCCATATCAACCTGCAAATTAACATGAGTGAATATATTATGCATACATTACCTATTCAAAATATAACACTCCATTTAAAAAGCTTAGTTTCAACAATCCAAAGGTATTCTTAAAAATCATGGAACATTTGTGAAGCTCTTGAATGGAGAAAGAACATAGAGGAAGTGTCGGGTGGAATCTTGGGTCTCTTATCAGAAGGACTGGCCTTTGCTCCTTAGGGAGACAATTGCCCCTCCATATCTGTTTCCCAAGTTCAATGCCTCCAAGAAGGACTTTGTCACAAAGGTTGACTAGGCATCTGTATACAGCTAGGCTCTAAGAAGCACTTTCCCAGCATTAGTTCTCAGAGAGACTCCTCACACAGGCCAGTCACAGCACAGTGTGCTCTGTATAAGCCCAGGCTCTGCTGTGGTCCTTTAAGTCATGTCTGCTCCAGGACCTCTGACCTGAGGGTGCAGCCTCCCCAGAGTTGCTGCGTCTCTCACATCATTGCAGAGAAGCCCCCACAGTAGAGAGCCTCACAGTGACCATGTCTTCTCTGGGGAAATTCTCAAGGATTGGTGTTCTGCAGAGCAAGCAGGCCAAGCAAGGCTTTGCAGAGCACGGGGCTCACAGGGCTCTTACCTGAGGTGATCCCAAAGAGAACAAGGACAATGACTGCCCCCTGCATGCTGGATGGCTCCCTGTGTGTACGGCCACAGAGGATTTTTATCCAGTGTTCTAGCCCTCATTTATTCTAGACACCACCATTCTCCTTTCCCTCCTGACTTTGTTGCCAGGCAGGAAACCAAACAGAGGCTTTGGTGGTAACTAAGGGAGACTCTAAACACTGTTGTCTGCTTGTTCCTTGATGACCAACACGTGTGATAACCTGCTACCCAATAGGCTAGCTTGTCCATCCTAGTTAGCCCCAGGTCTCTCCCCAAAGTCCTTATCTGTAAGTCTCTACAGAGAGCTCACAGCAAGAGAAGAGGGCAAAAACGTGCCACATTAAAAAGTACTCAAAGCTGTGCATCCTTGTCATGAACACGGTGGTCGTCATCGTCCTGTAACCAAGCCTGTTGTAGTTTGCCCAGGCAAGGGCTGCAAATGAGGGGGTCTCTAATGACTTGGAGAGAAGGTTCAGACTTGGAACGCTCTGGAACTTGTTCTCAAGACGACAGTTAAGAGCTGGGACCAAATGGCTTCGTAAAGCAGACACCTGGTTGATGTTGCCCTTTGACACTGTAAATGAGTTCGTTACTTTGTTTGTTGATGTAATAAAGCACCTGACAAAAGCAAAGGGAGGGATGGAAAGCCTATTTTATGTCACAGTCATCAGGGGGCAGGAGTGATGGTGCAGGGAGTCATCATGGCAGGCAGAGCAGGCAGCTGTCATGCTGGCTGCATCTGCAGTCAGGCAGCAGGGGATGAGTGCTGGTTCAAGCTGGCTTGCTCCCATTTATTTAATCTGCCACCCCAGCCTGTGTGATGGTGTCACCCAGATTTAAGGTAGATTGTCCCACCTCAATCAACCAGTTTAGAAACTACCTCACAAGCCTGCCTGGAGGTGAGAGCTGTAGATGATTCTCTATACTGTCAGCGATATTAACCATGTCAGATGCCATCCACCACCATGGTCCCTCCAGAGCCCAGAGGTTGGTTGAAGAATATTGGAGTCAGGCTTCTGCCCAGTAGGGAGTGGTGTGGACCTTTACATTTCAGTGGCCATGGCAGCACTGTGCTGGGGTACACAGAGGGGTGAGTGAATTATCACAGCTTGGCTCCAGCTTCATTCAGAAAAATGGGTAATGGCGGGCTGAGGGAAGACGGCTGAGGAGTGGTGAGAAGAGTAATTGGGTTAGTGGAACACCATCTTCTCCACCCGCTCCCCTGCAATGGGTACCAGCCTGCTGTAGGGGAGGGATAGCCCAACAGCCCCAGATGTGGAGCGGTTGGGCCAAACCCTGAGTCAGGATGGAAATGGTTGGGGGAATCCCAGGTGCTTTCAAGAACTGTAACTGCACCCTGCATGCACACTGGGTCAGCCAGGAGATGAGACTCGAATTCCTATTTGTAGGAGTTTGAATGGTACACGTTATGGATAACTGAAGGCTCTGGCCCTCTCTTCTCTGCCATACAGGTTCTGGGAAAGTTTGAGCAGAGAGATCAGAGAGATGGCCTGGCCCTGTGTCCTCTCTCTCTCTGCCTAACCTTTCCTCAAAGCCTGTATGGCAGAGAGGATGTGGTCGGAGCCACGTGGAGTGCTCAGAGTCCCAATGCCAACTATCCCAGTCTGGAAGTGGAAGAGAGGAAGGACATGAGACACAGATTCCTATTTGTAGGACCCTGAGTGGTGCCGACTTTGAATAACTGACTACAGGTGACCAGAAAGCAAGGTGCTTTAAGAAACAACATGGGGAGATTCAAGCCTCAGGTTTGTAATCCTCACACTCAGGAGGCTAAGGCAGGAAGATGGCCAGCCAGAGCTACATAGTGAGTTTGGGCCTAGCATGAGTGACAGAGGAAGAGACAGGTGACATTGACAGTCGGTGCTCTCTTCAGAAACCCAGGACAGCAAGGCTGGCTCCTCTCACCAGTCTCCTCCAAGACATTTGCATTTCCACCCAGTTTGAGGCTCTTACTACTGACAGCTTATCTCCACAGCCCTGTGCATTCTACAGGAAATTTTCAGGCTCTCGTCACCAAAACATGATTTTGATCCTTAACTTTGCAGCTAAAATAACAAAGCACTTTATCCTTTAGCTAACTTCCTGAATAAAGCAAGAAGATTTGAAGTGCTAGTCTAGAGGCTTCTGTTTGAAGCAGCTAAACGGGTAAAACAAACAAAAAAACAAACAAACAAACAAACAAGCACCATAGCTTTGCTGTGTGACCTTAAGTAAATTACCTAACCTTTCAGATCTCAATTCTCACGCCTACCCATCAGGCAGGGACAGTAAGAGCTGCTATCCAGTGTTACTGCACAGTGAATGAGACAAGGGAGTGAATCAAACAGCTTACACACATCTTCTAACATACTGTTCACCCCAGAGGGATATCTACAAGGCAGGCAAGGGACACATAGTAGGTGTGCAGTATTCCCTGGCTGGACAAAAAGAGGTATACACAACAGTTGCCAAGTTACCAATTCTCACTCCTCAGTTTTTCCTGTCATATTAGTTACTGTAAATAATCCATTTCATTATGCATAATTAAAGCTGAAGTGGTGGCTCAGATTAAGTTATGGAAAACGTCAGAATAATTAAGGCTTTGAATTAAAGAAACTCACATCTGTTTAATTTTCAACCTGACTACACAGTGTTTGAATGTTGTCCTGTTTCCACTGGGTTCATGTGGACCTCACTTCCTCCCCCCACCCAGCTTCCCTGGGGCATGGGGGCCACATTGGAAGAGGCTGTGTGTTTGTTTGTTTTCTCTTGTAAACAGCTTCTGTTTCCAGATCCAGAGTGGATGCCGACGCCAGCGCCTGCCGCTCCTTCTAAAAGCACAGGGTTCAGATGGAGGAGCCCAGTTCCTTCTGTGTGACCCCTCACAAGTCATAGAGGCTACAAGGGCCCTGATGACCTTGCTCTCTTGTTTGGATTCCAGGTTGTTCCACTCACCAGCATCTATCTCCACAGGAAGATGAGTGAGGGGCTTCATGGTCTTGGACCAGAGCCTTTTACAAAGTCCAGGCTAGCCCAGCAGCCTGGTCAGGCCTTGAAGTACTTCTAGGGACCTGCCTGGGTGCAGCTTCCATGTTTCATGCATTAGTGATGTTTGTTGGCTTAGACACACAGTAGGTGTACAGTATTCTCTGGCTGGGTAAAACATGGAATACACAACAGTTGCCAAGTTACCAATTCTCACTTTTCTCCTGTAATCTATATGTACTTGAGAGAAATAGACAGATGAGACACTGAAGCTGTGCGGTGGATGCTCAATTGTTCTGCCCCCTTAACAGTTTTGAGGGCATGAGGTCAGGGCTGGAAGTGAACCTCCACATGCCTAGCCATCCTGCTTAGAACTCGGGCTTCCAGGAATGTAGGCCCTAGGACAAGGACATGTGGGATTTGCTGTTCTAGCATCTTGAATCCCCTGTCCTCCCAGAGCCACACTCAAATGGGGCCAGCATGCAAATGACACACAGCTTCAGGCAGGCGTGAAGCATGACCCAGTGGTCTAATAATATCCACATAGCTAGCAGCACTTACACAGCAGCCTCCAGTCTCCCCAGACTCCCCAAACTTCCAGGCAAGAGGAACTTGCCATTTTTCTTTTCCATATGTGTGTGTGTGTGTATACATATATACATATATATGTATATATAATTTATTTTTATGTTCATTAGTGTTTTGCTTACATGTATGTCTGCAGGAGGGTGTCAGTGTCAGAAGCCCTGGAACTGGAGAGATGACTCAGTAGTTAAGATCACTGGCTGCTCTTCCAGAGGACCCATGTTCACTTCCCAGCACCCACATGGCACTTGGCATTTCTTTGCACCCCACATTCTTCCCACTTAGCATGTTGCCAGATGCATAGATATTGGTCAGACAACTGTAGAATTCATCTTTCATTTTGTAGTCTCTTGCTCTGTATCTTTCCCTGTTTCTGCACACCCCAAACATATGTGCAGGGACATTCTGTGAGAGGTTTTGTGCAGTTAGAAGCAAAGAAATGTAGTGTTTCTCCCTTCCAAACCCCAAAACAGCTCCTTCCATACCAGCCCTGAGGTCTGTGGGTGGGGCTTCTATGAAGCCAATGCTCTGGGCAGCCCCTGGCAGGGACCCTGCCAGGCTCAGTGTGGAGAGTGGGGAGACTGGCCTTCCATAGCCTCAGTACCACCTGACCACAGGGGATCTAAGGGCTTCTAGAACTCTGTGCCTCTTGGGTCCAGGAAGCCCAGCTCAATTGCATTTGTGTTTGTTTGTTTGTTTGTTTGTTTTAGAACAGTTGCATGACGATACATTTCACAGACAATAAAATGCACCAGTTAAAGTGTAAAACTCTCTGGACTGTATTATTTTCACAGGGCTGTACAGCTATCATCACATTTCCATTGCCTTAAAAACAAACCTTTCACCCCTTAGCAGATACTCATTCTCTCCTGGGTTCTTCAATCCCCCAAGCCTGCAGTCATCAATTTGTTCTGGTTTCTATCGACTTTCTGATTCTGGACATTTCATATGGTATCATACTGCATTTAGGTTCTGTGATTGGCTTCTTACCTTTAGCATAATGTCTGCAGGAGACACTCAGCTTGTAGCCTGCCCGGTACTTAACTCTTTTTTTTAAACTGCCAAATAATATTATTCTGCTATGTGGATGAGCTACATTTAGTTTGTTCAGCCACTTTGAGATTGCTCACTCATCTATAGATAGACATTTGGCTTATTTCTGCTTCCTGAACGCTGCCATGAGCATTCTCACACAAGGTTTTACAGGGAAATACGTTTGCATTTCTGTTGGGGAAACATGAGCATAAATGTCAGGTCATATGGCAACTGAGGGATCATTCTTGGGCACCAATATCTAACTTGCTTTGGAACCAGCTCCCTCTCTGTTGTCCTTTGCTGGTATCCCCTGTTCTAAGCTGTGGGTCTCCACATAATGTAGCCTTTCCGTCATCTTTTTCAAATATTTTTATAGCAGTTAATCACTTCTTTGTCCCCTTTGGGATCTTCAGTTGCTCATTCACTAAAAGTTGGTTACCTACACTGTATCTTCTGTGCATGATAAGGTTAAAGTGGAAAGAAAAACAAGACAAAAACTCCTTGGCCAGCCCAATCAACATTACTCTGGAAGCACTGTTCTTCCAATGCATCCATGCATGCATCCATCCATCTATCCATGCATCCATCTATCCATCCATGAATTTATATATATATATCTATGCATCCATCCATCCATCCATCCATCCATCCATCCATCCATCCATCTATTCATCCATGAATTTATATATCTATGCATCTATCCATCCATCCATCCATCCATCCATTCATCCATCTATCCATCCATGAATTTATATATATATATATATATATATATATATATATATATATATATGCATCTATCCATCCATTCATCCATCCATCCATCCATCCATGCACCCATCCATTAACATATCCATGCATGCGTGCATGCATGCACGCATGCATCCATCCATCCTTCTATCCATGCATTTATTCAGCCATCCAGTCAGCTTGCTAACATTTCTATAGAACACACTGCATATAATCAACTGAGCTTGGAACCAAGGCTGTTATTAGTTACTTTCAAATCACTGTGACAAAAACAAAACCAACCAACCAACAAACAAAAACCTGAAAAAACATGATAAAAAAAAAGATGGCTTATTTCGGTTCCTCTTTAGAGAGATTTCGGTCTTTTATAACAGGGAATACATGGAGGAGGATCTAGGCTTTTGTCTGTTGGAGCATGCAAGGGAACCTTGCTCAATGGCTCAGACCAGGAAACAAGAAAAGTGGTCAGAACCAGCAGCAGGGATGGATTTCAAAGTCTGGACCCTGGAACCCAGTTCCCTGCCAGGCCCCACCTCCTAAAGACTCCACAGCCTGCAAAACAGTACAACTAACTGGAGACTAAGTGTTCACAACATCAGCCTTTAGAGGACATTCAGATCTAAACCTGTTGTGACACAAGTGTCCCACCAAGATCCTTAAACACAGTCCAGAGACAAACCCATCCTAATCCTATGATTACAGTTAGTGTTCAAGGATGCCTGAGGCTACAACAGCATGACTGAATAGTAGCAAGGAATCAAATTAAGATGGGAAGTAAGACTGTCTGAGAGAGAGCTTCCAAATGCACAAATGAGAAGGAGGCATGCAAAATAAGGGCCACTGAAGGGAGGGAAAGACAGCAGAGCGGCCTGGAGAGTCTTGTGATTCTCTGCCAATCAATTTGCCTCTAGGGACTGTAATTTAAAAAAAAATATTTTTCACTAGCTAGTATATGCACACAATATAAAATTCCAAGTACTCAAAAGAATAAATGGAAATAAAGTCTTCTAGTCTTCACCTATTCCTTTGGAGGCAGCCATTGTTTCGGACTTGTGGTCCTCCTAGAAGCAGCCCAACCCACACTCATTTCCATAATCATGACTTTCATAGCGATGGAAGCTTAGAACTTGATACAAGCTTGGGCATCTGGGAAGAAGTAACCTCAACTGAGAAAGTGTCTTCCTCAGATTGTCTCGAGACAAGTCCGTGGGGCACTTTTTTTTACTAAGAGTTGATATGGGAGGGCCTCACCCACTGTGGGTGGTACCATCCCTATGCAGGTGGCCCTGGGTTATTTAAGAAAGCAGGCTGAGCAAGCCAGTACGCTTCCACAGCTTCTGCTTCAGCTCCTACCTTCGTGCCTTGATTGAGTTCCTACCCTGACTTCCTGATGGACTATGCTCATGACAGGGACAGGGACATGGAAGTCAAACAAATGTTTTCTCCCTCAAGATGCTTTTGGCTATGGTGTTTTATCACTGCAACAGAAACCCTAATTATGACAGATGTTCTAATACTCAGTGCTTTAAAGAAGCTTGCTTTTTGTTTTTGTTTGTTTGTTTGTTTGTTTTTGTTTTTAAAAAACTAGAATAGAAGCTTGTATATTTTAAAATACAGGATGGAAACCGTATAGCCTCATTCCATATTATTTATGCAGTTCCCTATGGTGGGAAGTTTACTGTTTCCAGCCTTTATCTGTTACAAATGCTACTGCAAACACTATCCTTGACTATGAGACAATGAACATGCGTGAATGTGCTTGCAGATGAAATTTCTAACTCTGAAATTACTGACTAGAAGAAACTGTGCATTTAACTTTTCTGATGCATGCTTGTTAGGGTTTTAGTGCACTGAACAGACGCCATGCCCAAGGCAACTCTTATACTGACAACATTTAATTGGGGTTCAGAGGTTCGGTCCATTATGATCAAGGCAGATCATGGCAGCATCCAGGCAGGCATGGTACAGGAGGAGCTGAGAGTTTTGTGTTTTCTTCTGAAGGCTGCTAGAAGAAGTCTGACTTCCAGGAAGCTAGGATAAGAGCATTAAAGCCCATACCCACAATGACACACCTCCTAAAACAAGGCCACACCTCCTAATTGTGCTACTCTCTGAGCCAACCATATTCAAACCATCGCACGTGCTATCAAAGTTTCTCTACTAATGGTGTGTATGAGCTTGGAAGATACCCCAAACCCTACTTTAGAGAGTTACAATTAGCAAATATTTTACCTGTTAGGTTAAAAACAAAAAACAAACAAACAAACAAATAAACAAAACCCATCTCATTACCATTTGCATTTCCTCTCAAAAATGAAATTGCTTTTCAATATATAGAGTCCCTGGATTTGTTTTAATACACACAGAAAGGAGAGAGGGGGGGGGAAGGAAAGAGAGAGAGAACGGAAAGGAAGGGAAAGGAAGAAAGGAAGGAGGGAAGGATGGAGAGTAAGATGGTAGTTGAGCAGACTCCTCATTGATCTTGACATCGTTGAGAGAGACAAGGCAGACGACTTCTCCTGGTGTTTCTGCTGGTCCTGGTCACTCCTGCTGACTCATGCTGGTTCTGTGGAAGCCTGGATGTTTGTTATGGGTCGTGACACAATTGCTGATTCATGTTTGGTATCCTGACCCTACCCAAACAGGACTGCTGGCATCCTGAGGATTGGAGACTAAACTCACCCCAAGGAACTACTTCTAAACAGCATACAGCAGAGCCCCAAGGCTTCTTCTGGATCAACCTGCCATTGCTGCTTCATGAATGGTGTTTGGAGTGGATTGAGCTGCTGCTGCTGAGTGTGACCTGAGCTGCTGATATCCTGACAATGCAGATTGTTAAATCTATCTATCTATCTATCTATCTATCTATCTATCTATCTATCTATCTATCTATCTATCATCTACCTACCCATCCACCCATCCTTCCATCCATTCATTCATCATCCATCCATCATCTATCTATCTATCTATCTATCTATCTATCTATCTATCTCTCTATCTAGATATCTTTCTTCCTTCCTTCCATGTATCAAGCTGCCTACCTATATATGTATTTCTGTGTATCCTTTATATCTGTCAGTCTGTTATCTATCTCCATCTATCCATCTACTTACCTAACTTTGTATCTCTTCCTTTATACCTAGAAAGCTATGTATCTGTATATCTGAACACTTAATCTTCTGTTTGTTCTATTTCTCTGAAGTACCCAACTTATTATAGTCATATTCTAACAAGACGTGCTGAAGGGTTAGGATTTCAATGTCTCTTTTTGGGAGTCACAATTTAGCCCACAGGAGAAAGACGCATTGGTTACTTTTTTTTTTTTTTAAATCACCCTTACAAGGAGGGAAATTTTATTTGGCTCGTGGTTCATTGAGGGGAAGGCATGATGGCTGGGACAGTCTTGGTCTAGAGCTAGGGGACTTGGTAGCATGATTTCCTTGCATCTCGGCAGCCGACAGGGAAGTAGAGAGCTCAGGCTGGAAGCAGAGTTAGCTCACAAACCTCAGTAGTCACTTAGTCTGCTAGCTGTGCCCAGGTCCAAGATATTCACAGCCTTCAAAAACAGTGCCAACGGATTCGGTAATCAAACACACATGTGGGAGACGTTTCAGGGACTGAGGGCACACAGGGATGATGTCGGGGGAGATGGTATGTGTGGAGAATCTCTCCGTGCCCATTAGCAGAGCACATCTGTCCTGTAATGCTGACAGTGCCTAGCAGCACCGCTTTATGTTGCTATGACAATGTATGAGAGCTCCTATTCCTCCACACACTTGGGAGGACTCCTCAATTCCCGTGGGTCGCTTCTCCCTCTAACTGTTTATCAGTCATCAAATATTACATATTTGTTAAACTAATCATTTTCTTACAGTCTGCATTTTACATCTCCCATAAACATGCCCCTATGACCTGTAATCTCTTCAAAAATCCTAAGATCTCCCTAGTCCCTTCGAATCACTGTTCTGTGGTCTGAGCCATCTCCTTCATCTTTCCCCTCCACCCTGTCCCCAACACACATTTTCTTGTGACTCCTCTTCATCTTGTCCTTCTTCAGACAGGTCTTCCCTGACTTTCCACTCCTGAACACTCTCACCTACATCCTTCTTCCCTCTACTCCTGGTTCTTCCCACACAGTTTTCTTTGTGGAGCACTTTTTTTTTTTCAGTGCCCCGACTGAACACCATGAAGACTGGGTTCACGTAGGTCTTGTTTATGTGTGTAGCCCCGTGTAAATGTCAGCAATGTTAACGTATTAAGTGAATGAAACCCTCAGTGGAGGGATGCTGGCCACGAGCTGTGCAGCTACCCAGCTGGGTCCAGATGGAGCCCCCGGCAGCAAAGAAATTAACAAATGAGCCACCAATCACAAGCCGTGAATCAGCGCAGTATTTACATTCCTTTGTCAAACATCATCGCTTAGGGTTTGAATTAAGCTCAGGCTCATTGTTTACAGTCTCTGCTGCTTGTTAAAAATTGATACAAAGCCCACATGCTTAAACAGTTTGATAAGTGGGTTAGAGTCTCAGTAACCTGGCAAAGAACCAGCCTCCCTGTCCAGATGCAAAGAGCCAGAAGGTTCCCGTTGATCTTATTGTTCTCTGAGACGCAGAGAAGGTCCCAAGGGTGGCACAGGGGGAGTAGGAGCTTGAGCTTTGGTGTTGGGCCTGCCTGTGATCTTGCTCCTCCTGACCCTTGCTTTGTGACTCAAAGCAGAATCCTTAACTGTTCCCCATCTGAAAACAGTGTGAGGAACTGATCAGGGGGACCAAAGACGATCCTTTGTGTAAGTTCTCCGTGTGACAGATGTTCCCAACAGTGATTGCATGCTACATCGACTCGTCGAGCCTGGAACAGTCAGGATCTCCCTGTTTAAAGCTGAGGCCTTTCCACTGTCTGTAAGTGGAAATAAACACGGGGGGGGGGGGAGGCAGTTTCCCCCTAGCATTAAAATTCATGATCGTAAAAAATAAAATTCATGATCATTTCAAAAGAACTACAAACAAGGCTAACTGATGCTTTTTCCCGGTTCTGTCTTTATTCATTCACTTTAAATCTTCTTTGGAAGTACCTGAGGATTCGTTATAAACTATAAACTATACTCATGCCTCACATATCCTCCCATGCTATGAAAGCCAAACATACACTGATCACAACAGTGCCTCAGGTATGGCAAATAGAAACATGCATCCACTCCATGCTTTCCACACGCAAAACACTGTACATGCTTACTACACACTGACTCTTTAATCCCTACAATGGCACTATGAGACAGTTGCAGTAATTTTATCAGTTAGTCTCCATTTTACAGATGGGGAAACTGAAGCCTGGAGGTGTGGAATAACTTGCTTAATATGACCAGTCTGGGAACTGGCAGTGTCAGGGCTTTAGATAGAAGCGGTCTGGCTTCTCAGTCTGGCTGTGCCAGGAACTCTGTGCTCTCCAAGGCTGCAACCCCTGCTCAGTTCCTAGCAGTGTGGGCTGAAGTGAAAGAGCTGTAGCCTAATGGGCCACCGTGGACCAGACCTGTGTTAGACTTTGTTGATACTTTGCTTGATTGTGGTGTCAGTCATAGCTCAGGTGGAAAGGGGAAATCCCCAGGAAGGAGTTGAGAGCTGTCCTGGATCTCAGAATAAGCGGCCTGGACTTGATGGTGTTTTGAGTTCAAGGACAGTCCCCACAACAGGTCACTCAGCATTTGCTGGCGAGCCACCCACCATGACGTGAAATGGGGCAGAATGAACAAATAATTTGTTTAGGGAGAGAAAAAAGCCCCGGTGCCCAGTGAACCCTCAGGAGAGGAGAGAATGGTAAAAGTGGGTGCCGAAACAGCCTTCCCAGATGACTCCAGAGGGGATGGCTGGTTAGAGCCTGGTGCCCTCTCGTATGTGGGGAGCTTACTAGTGAGGTTGGTACCTGGAAACCCTTAGACATACCTTCTATGAACCTCTGCAGACTCCTTCCCTCTTCCCCTGCTCTGTGGCATCTCAGAATCCTTGAGAAAAATCAGGTGGGGGAGTGGCAGGAGTGTGGATGTCCCATCAGCCTTGGAGGAATTAGCTCAAGCCAGTTCTAGGTGACATTATGATCCTTAGTATCAGTGAGATGTTCACCCTGGGTACCCTGGCCATTTCCTGGCTCTCTTGCCTTTGATCAGTAGAAAAAGGCCATAGCAAGAAGCAGTATATCCCTCTGTCTGTGCACCCCCCCCAGCTGAGAACAGCCACCGATGTCCCTATAAAGAGTGGGGGATCCAGAAGCCATCAACATACAGGTCATCCTCTGGACCAGCTTGGTGATTCCTATGAAAAACAAGCACAGCCATTGGCCATTTTCCTGACTCACCTGACCTAGAGGAGCTTGGATCCAGTAATTCAGGTTACACATTGCTTGCAACATCAACCCCTCTTCATCACTGGCCTCAAGGAGGGGGTTCCCATTCCAGCTTGCTTCCCTGTGCTCCAGAACTCCTACAGGTAAGTCTACATTTCCTGATCCACCCTTCAGGTGCACAGGAGTGAGGGTCTGCTGGTGGAACCTTATGTTGGGCGAGCAGTAAAGGGAGACAGGTAGGGCAGGAGAGTGTGGGGTGGAAAGGAGGGGGCATAGCTAAGAGCCTAGTGCCTCCTGAATGTGAGATGGCTGAAAATGGCAAATGACTAACTGGTCACCTGGGCAGTCAGAGGTATGTGAGGCAAATAAGAGTAGGAGCTGAGCAAGGTGGTGGCTGGAGGCAGTGTTGGTGCCCAGATGCAGGGTCCAGGGCAGCATTACATGGTCAGGGAGGGGCTGTTGGCCTGAAGACTTCTTGCTAGGTGGTAAGAGGGAGGCAAACTGAAACAAGGGCATTTGGATTCTGTGTTTCAGTTCTAGACGCCTCCCTGGCTGTGGGGAGCCGCCCTCACATTCGCCGTTGCAAGATGGCGCTGACATCCTGTGTTCTAAGTGGTAAACAAATAATCTGCGCATGTGTCAAGGGTAGTTCTCCACCCCATGTGCTCTGCCTTCCCCGTGACGACAACTCGGCCGATGGGCTGCAGCCAATCAGGGAGTGACAAGTCCTAGGCGGAGGATAATTCTCCTTAAAAAGGGACGGGGTTTCGCCATTCGCCCTTTGCTCTCTTGCTCTCTTGCGCTCTTGCGCTCTGGCTCCTAAAGATGTAAGCAATAGAGCTCTTGCTCTCTTGCACTCTTGCTCCTGAAGATGTAAGCAATAAAGTTTTGCCGCAGAAGATTCCGGTTTGTTGCGTTCTTCCTGGCCGGTCGCGAGAACGCGTGTAAGACCTGGCAGGCTCTTGGGAGGGCATGCAAGCTCACATGTCATTATTCACTGATGCCCATGAGTTCTCTAAGCAAGTGAACTTAACTGGGGAACAGTAAGGGGAAGTAGGGAATCAGGGGTGCCTAGCTTATTACTCGGATCTTCCTACTCTTGCCTACCCCTTACATGGGTCCTTGACGATGAGCAGTGGTCTTCTTTCTGTATGCATTTCTGAGGTTGTCTATCTGGCCACATCCCCTGCCTGTGGTGGGTTCACTGCATTTCTTCCTGACTCAGGACAAAGGCTCTGCTCTGAGAAAGACAGGCAGAGGAAAAGACTCTGGAAACTCAGAGCCCCTCACCAGGCCTGGGCAAAGCTGTCCTGCCTTTGCCCTGGGCAGTAGTTGGCAGCTCTAGCAGGGCTATTGATTTCATTGTCATGTCTGTTTAAGAATGTGCTGCCGAGAGATCTGTTGACAGACCCATGTCCCTGGGAAATCCCAAGCGAAGCAAGCAAGTGTGAAAGGAAGCACTGAGAACAGATTGAGCCCTCTGTGTCCTTGAGCTGGAGGACAGCCTTGCTGTCACAGCTCGGATCCTGATGGCTTTATACTGCAGTCTGGCTGGGAGCTGTGGCAGGGAGTAGGGTTGGAGGGGGGGGGGGTCACTGGACAGTATGTCCAGTCATGAGCTAACTGGGTCCCTTCCACAGTACGTTGGGCCTCCTAGCTGCCAGGTGATGTCCAGACTGGTGAAGTTGACATCCTGGTTTTATTTATTTATTTAGGAACATTGTATAATCATTTGACCATCACTTATAATCATATAACTTTATTAATAGCTCTTGGATTGGCTTAATCATGTATGCATGGCATGCATCTTTGTACCTGTAAGTACATATATGGGTATTCTCACACACACACACACGCACACGCACACACACACACACACACACACACACATTTAGAAGAGATTTCTAGAAGAAGCTGTATTGTCAGTAAACAGACCAGAGTATGATTCTGTTCAGAGCTTCCCCATCTGCAGCTTCTAAGAGACTTGGCCTCCCAAGCCACAGCCTCATTTACTCGTACCACACCCCTGGCTGCCGTTCCTTTGTGCTCACCTAACCCAGTGGACCCCAGGCATGGGCAGGGCTTCATCCATTGTATTTTCTGCAGGGTGCCACTTGGCTATAGCCTTTATCCAGTGCCTGAACCAGGCGAAGGATAAAAAGCCAGCCATGTCTACCCCATGCAAACCAACCTAAAGGGCAAAGTTCACTCAGCATTGCTTTGACTGAGGCCTCTGTCACTTGTGTGTAATAACTCACTCTTCCCTCGGCCCACTGTCAACGCCCTCCTTTTCCCTCAAGGTTGCCTTACATTTCATTGAACTTAAATACTTCTAGCAAGAGCAGATTCAAATGTAGCAATTATTTACCATTAATAATAATCTTCAATTTGTAGATTTTAAAGCCCCGTTAATAGGAAAATAAGTTACCAGCTGCATAACGCACTGGGTACACTAGCGAGAAGAAGCACACACAGTGAGCATGAGAGAGGGCTGCTGATCATCTCTATGGAGTAGCAATTATTTTTAGCAAATTTTCAGTGGAACCAGCTGGCCATGCATATTAACTGCTCTCATGCCATTTGCATTCGTTTCTGATAATGTTTCTTTCCCCCTTGCAATCACGCCTGCTTTCAGAGAACTGGCTGGGCATGCCAAGACCAAAGCCCTGGTAGATTCAGTATCTAGTGAGGGTCACCCTTCTTTGGAGAGTGTGACATTTCTTTAGCCTCACAAGGCTGAAGGGACAGAAGGAAGGCACAGACAGCTTTGGGAAGCATCCTTTATCAGGGCATTAATTCTGATCATGATGGTCCCTCTAACTTAACTTAAGCACTGCCACCTAAAGGTTCAGTTTCAACATATGGAATTTGGAAGGGCACATCCATCCAAACCTAGCACTTTGCCATCTCAACCTTCTTCGTATAACTAGGGCCAACCAGAAAGGAGCCAAGCAGAGCGGGCTCAGTAGTACACGGGTGCTCAGCGGCAGGAAGCCTGGGTTCTGCTCGCCAGACTTGTCAGTCAATAGTGGTCTTAGTTCAGGGACACTCATGTGACTCATTACCTCTTTTTAGTAAGCTCTCTGTGTTTGAATCTCTTTCAAGTAGCCTCTGTTGGTGAATCTGAATAATCTAATGAAAGGAAACACACACACGTACACACACACACCAAACACATGTACACACACACATACACACACACCAAACACACGTACACACACACACACACACACACACACACACACACACACCAAACACATACTCAATGTTACCTCTCACCGGGTCTGAGTCCTGCTTCACTTTTGTACTGGCACTTATCAAACCTCAATTATACTTAATAATTCTTCATCCGCTTTTCTTCTTCACCAGTGTGTAAGCATTGCTAGGGCAGATGCTTACTGCCGTATCCCTAGAGACCGAGACTACGATGAGAAATGCTGGAGACTGGCTTGTTGGTTGGATGCATGAATAGAAGTGCGGTTGAAAAATCTACTTCTGTCAAGTGGCAGCTGTGGAGCATACAGCTTTAGAGGAGAAAAAGGCAGTTTAAGTCAGGCAGCCATCAATCAACTTCTGCCGGTGATTCTCCCTTGGCATCTTCCTCCCTGTCATTGTCACCACCAACAACACCTTGATTGCTACTCTTTCACTTAGTTTGACTTCTGGTCCACAAGAAACACTCTACTCAATCAATCCAATTAAATGGGAAGTTTAGCAAATATTTGTCTGTGTCAAGTGCTTTGCACCCTTCTCTCCATTGGTCGGCTGGTCTACCTCCTCAGGAACACACAGAGCCAGGTGACTAGTGAAAGGGCCAGGGACTAGGAAGTAGGGGTGGTTGCTAAGCAGAGATTGTGCTAAATCCATTGATACTGCAAACACAATTCCAGGGGGCCTTTTCAGTCCACACACAGCACTGATTTCAAATATTGCTGTGCTGGTAGTTTTATGTCAACTTGACACAAACTATCATCATTATCTGATATGGAAGAACCTCAACTGAGAAATGCTTCCAGAAGATCTGGCTGTAGGCAATCCTGTGATTCATGAATGATTGATATGAGAGGGCCCATCCTGGGCTGGTGGTCCTGGGTTCTACAAGAAGACAGGCTGAGCAAGCCACAGGGAGTAAGTCAGTAAACAGCATCCCTCCATGGGCTCTGCATCAGCTCCTGCCTCCAGGTTCAGGCTGGGCTTGAGCTAGGCTGGTCCTGGCTTCCTTCAATGGTGGACTACAATGTAAACCAAGTAAACCATTTCCTCTTTTCTTGCTGTTGGTCATGGAGTTTTATCACAGCAATAGTAACCCTGGGAAGGACAACTGCAGCTCAATACCTACCCCCCAAACGCAAAGAGAAACCATTCTTATGGAGCCATTAAAACATTTCCCCAAAGTTTTTATACCAGACAGCAGCATATCAATATAATTGTAGTTATATTGGCCAAAAAATATTTTTAAATACATGTTCATCTCTAGCCAGATCTCTCTTTTAATCTAAGTGAAGTTTCTTTTATTTTTAAGAACAGCTTTAATTGCTACTTATTTTATGTGTGTGTGCTGGAGGAAAAGAAGGAGGTCAAAGGGTTACCAGACCACCTGTAACTGAAGTTACAGGCAGTTGTGAGCTGCCTGATGTGGATGCCGGGCAGGAATCGAACTTGGCTCCTCTGTAAGAAGAGTATGTGTTCTTAACCTCCGAGTCACTCCACTTTAAGAATAAACAAACAAATAGAATGAATAGAGCATAAAAGACTTAGTAGTAGCAATGATATGATATGAAGATGTGATAAAAATTTAATTAGGGCAATTGTGGTGGTGGGTAGAGTGGCAGTGTTGGTAGTGATGGTGATAGTGGTGATGATGTTGATTGTGATGACAGTAGTAATAATGGTGACAGTGATGATGCCTGTGATGCTGCCGGGAAGAGTGGGATGGTGGTGATGATGATGGGTTGGCCATGGTTACGATGTGGTAGTGGTAATGGTGATCACGGCAACCGTGATAATAATAATGGTGATGGATGGTGACAGTGATGGTGGTAACAGTGATGGTGTTGGTAATGATGCTGAAAGTTGTGATGGTGTAACAGTGCATTAATGGTGTGACCATGTTAGCTGCTGGCAATTAGCAAGGACTCCTGTGATGAGCTCTTTAGGCTCTGCTTTCTGTCTATTCATTCTTCTGTCCATAGCTTTG
Source organism: Mus musculus (assembly GCF_000001635.26). Classification (NCBI taxonomy): domain Eukaryota; kingdom Metazoa; phylum Chordata; class Mammalia; order Rodentia; family Muridae; genus Mus; species Mus musculus. Next base: position 33,109,640 of record NC_000078.6, read on the forward strand.
GGTATCATAGTATGTATGTACTGGGACTGGGAGCTAGGCAGGGTTGACCTGCCCACAGGGCCTTGCCTCTGCTGTGTTTAGCTTTAGGGAAATGTTGCCATCTAGTGCCCCACAGGAGTCTTAACTCTCTAAGCAGACAAGGCAGCCAGCCTCCCACAGCCTACCTCCTCCCTCTCTCCCAGGTCAGAGCCAGGCATGCCCTTCTCAGGCCAGCACCACTTCCACACAGCAACCATGCAAACATCCTCATAAGTTGCTTTGGTTTTATTTTCAGATTTTTTTCCCATTTTGAAACAGATACAAAGAGAAAGCCAGTAGTCATAGGATGAAGATTTGACCACAAGTTACTATTGACTGTGTTACTTTGTAACATGTAATATGCTGTTGCATAGTAAACTGGGCAAGGCAGGGGAAAGGATTTAAAAGTCACTAACAATATGCAAGTGAAGTAATCAGAGAGACACTGGCCTGGCCGTCTCTTGCTCCTCTGGGACCTTTCGCACCATGTCAGGTGGACTTCCTGGAGTTACTCCTCCGCACATGGAGCTGTAAAGCTGCGCACACTGCTGTGTGTAGTCAGCACCTCTCCAGCCATCCTGTGCTTTCTGAGAAAACAGCTAGATATACCTATCAGCAAACTGGTGCTCCGGGTTTCTGACGCTCTATTAGGAAAAGGGGTGTTGTTAAGGCAGGCATCCAATGACTATGTTCCTTAGAGGGCACTGGGCTGGAAGGGAGATGTTCCTGGGCCAGAAACCGCTGCAGTCTCTCCAAATCAGCCTGTCCAACCTTCAACCTAATCCTGCTTTTCGTGGTGTTTTTGGATCACAACTTGGATTTATACATCTATGGGTTTCAGGCCAATCTTCCCTGCTCCGTTGGGCAAGGCAAGGTCTACATCTATTCTGTCCATTGCTGTATCCTAGGAGAGAGACTCTGACACCAGGCCCCAGGCCCCCCTGATGTTTGTCTGAGAAAAACGGGTACACAGCTTTGGGAAAACTTGGTTTAGTGAGTGGGCAAGAAGACAGGATGGCAGCATACATCATAGGTACTGGGAGACTTCCTTCATTCATACTCTTGGGGTTTTGCAACTGTCCATCCCTAAAGCCCTCGGTCCCCCTTGAAATCTTGTGCTGGAGCCCTTCAACATTTTAAAGCTCTCCCCTCTCAACATTCTCACACACAGCCACCTTCCACTGGGCTGATTTTAATGGAGAATGAAACAAGTAGAAGGCAGAGCGTTGGGGAAGTTGACAAAGATAAACGGGGAGGAGGAAGTTTACATGGGAGAAGGAAGCTGATTGTTGTCCCACAGCTGTTCTGCACCGTAACTCAAGAATACCCATCGAGATTTGTTCCCTTCATCCGGGAATTCACAGGGACTCCTCACCGGAAACAAGAGACCTCAGAGGACACAGGCACTTGCCATAGACGGGCAATGCTGTGGCTCCGAGCACGCTGTCAGCTGAGAGCCTGTAACAGTCCATCTGGGGACTAGCAACCTTGTTGAAATGTTGAGAACAAAGGCTTTTTTGTCTTCTGCCACTTGTGAGGCAGTGCTTTTCAAAGGAACTCTAATTATAAATCCTTGTGAGTAAACTTGGCAGCGTTGAAGATCTGCCTTGTGTCCTAACTTTCTCAGTCCGTTTAGGCCTGGCGAAATCCCAAAAGCTTTCTGCCGAGCCCTCTTTTCCTAATTCCTAACCCCTAGAGTGGCTTCAGGGAAATTTCATCCATATGTTTCTGAGGCACTTACAGTGAACTCGTGTTCTGCTAGAAGGAATGTGTTCTCAAGTTCCAGAGTCCAGAGCATAGCATGTTTTCGGCCTGAAATGGATGATGCTAGCTTTGGGAGAATGTTTTTGAACTTTCTAATTACAAGGCCGGAAAGAGTGTGGTATTTCCTGCTCTGGCTCTCCTTCTCCTTTCTAGAGCGTGTTTGAAAACCTTCGCTATTGTTTATGAAGCTGGTAAATGTCACGTGTATGTTTGGATCTAAACAAGCTGGGGATCTAAGAGGGTTTTAAAAAACAAACAAACGAACAAACAAACAAACAAAAAACAAGTTCCTATTTTTAACCTAAGCCAGAAAAGAAAGAAACATTTATTGAACTCACCATACATGGCAGGTGCATCTCAGCAGCCTGGTGAAAGAGACATTATCCTTATTTATAAGGAATCAGACACAGATTCTGAGAAAAAGTTTGTACTTAGTAAACTCGAGCTTGGGATTCAAACCAGAAGGCATCTAGCTCCAAGGCTGTGTTCTTTCTTATCAGCCCCACGAGTTCACAAACACAAAGCGGGGCTTTCGTATTCTAGTTCATGGTCGGTGTGAGGCTAAGGGTGGCAGGCAGTTTTCTGTTTGGCTTCTTTTAAGTGAACAGACTAGACTAGTCGCTACCGCCGGAGGATTAATCGTTCTTCGGTGCTGTTGTCTCAGGAGAGTTTAGGCCAGGGTCTTCCTCAGCGTGATCAGATGTCAGACACGGAAGCTGTTGTTTTGGGGAAGAAGTGTTTTCATGATGATCAGCTATCAGCTGAGCAGAACTACAGGTAAGAAAGAGGCACACTCCGGTATTTACTGGTTTGTGAGACAAAAAGCTCAGTTTCTTCAGCAAATAAATGGCAAGGAAAAATAAAAGGAAGGAAGCCTAGAGATGACAGAGAGCAAGCAAGAGTCGTTCCCAGCAAGGGCAGTGCGCAGATGTTACTTGGCTTTTGGTTTGGAGAAACCAACGGAACAAAGAAGTTGTGAGATAAACAGGAAATCAGAGTACAGACGGAAAGATATATATTATTAACAGATTAGTGTTAGTTACATATGATGAAGATCTACTGATCAGATCTAAAGAGAAAAGGACAGACCTTGGTCTAGTGCTGGAGCTCCAGGCAAGAGGGCATGCTTGTGGGACTGAGTCCCATCTGTCTCCTTGCCACAAAAGACAGACAGGATTGTATAGCATAATAATGGGGGTTTAAAAAGAAAAGGAAGAAGCAAAGAAGGGAGGGAGGAGGAGACGGGAGAAGAGTTGAACCAATAGAAAAGAAGTTCCCATCAGAGAGAGCCAAAGTCCTACAGAATCATGTCCGCACATGTGCAGTTTGTGAGGGCCCAGTCTCTGCCTCTCTCTTCTCTGACCAGCAGAGCAGAGGGCCCTCCTTGCTGGGAGAGAACACCCAGTGCTTTCCAGCTTTGTTGTGCAGCACAGAGGTTTGCTAGCTGTGCCGGAATGAGAGCCATGTCAGGTAACTGGAGTTCTGATGACAAGCGATCAGATAGCAGAATGCTGACAGACAGGGCCTGTGAGGTGGTTGTGAGGAGCGGGAGGGGGCTTCAGACTTCGAGGTAAAGACCACCTGTTCAGCAACTCCAGCTGCAGAACTTTTTCAAATTCAGTCTTTCTTGTTCCTTTATAATTCATATATGTTGAATGCATGGAGTTTAAATGTACAGTCCTTACTGTCCCACTTTAAAAATTATCTTTGATGAGCACATATGCTTTATTATCCACACCACAATGAAGAGAGGAGAGGTCCATGGTTCTAGAAAGTTCTGTCCTGGGCCTGTCAATTACTCAAAAGTCGCTACCTTAGAAGCACTGTGGTGCCTGATTCCTCCCTCCATGCTTGCCTATCTATAACTTTATATGAATGAAGCACAAGGTGGGTACTTTCTGTGCGTGGTCTTTTTAACACAGCATCATATTTTCAAGGGCCATTCAAGTTGTCATATGATATAGCTCACTCTTTCTCTGTTGTGAAATAGTGTTTATGATACGACTATAGAACGATTTGAGTATCCATTTTCTGGGGGACATTTGAATTGCTTCACTTTGGGTTATTACTAAAGCTGTTAAGTCTACTGGCAGGTGTCTGTTTTCATTTCTCTGGGGTGAAAACCTGGAATGTATTTTGACCATTGGTGGGTATGTGTCTCACTTCATGGGAAGCTCTCAGGCCAGTTTCTAAAGCGCTCGGTACCATTCCCTGCTGCTCTCCGGAGCCTGAGCCCCAGCCGCTGCCAGTGCTGGCCATCTTAACTTGGGCCCCTTTCACAGGTACCTCACTTTGGTTTCAACTTCAGTTCCCTTTATTATTATCGAACCTTTTCACGCTGGGCATTGTGGCACTCTGCAGACAGCAGCAGGTGGATCTCTGTGAGTTCAAGGCCAGTGTGGTCTACAAAGAGAGCTCCAGGATAGCTAGGGCTGATACATAGAGAGAAAGAAATACAAACAAACTAACAAACAAGAAACTTTTCATGTGTTTACTGCCCATTATTTCCCTTGCATAGTGCTTAGCCAAGTTTTGTGGCTAATTTGTTAACTAGGCTAATTGTCATTTTATTACTGAGCCCTGTGAGCTGCTAAGATGTACTGTCTGTGAGTCCTCTCTCAGATAGAGATGGAGCAAATAACTTTCTGTAAGTGGCTATTGATGAGCAGAAATTTGTAACTTTAGCTATAAATGGCTCCACTGTAGAGCTCAGACTTCAGCATGCATGTGACCTGGGTTTGACTCCACCACCACCACTGAAAAGGAGGACAAAGAGAGCAGGAGAATATTGAAGGCCAGGAGGAGGGGAGGGGAAAGAGGGGAGAGAGGAGGGGGGAGGGGAGGAGAAGTTTTTGATTTTTATGATATCTACTTAATAATTTTCTTTCTCCCTTCCTTCCTTTTTTCCTTCCTTTTTTCCCTCCCCCCCCCCCCCCGCTCTCATTCTTTCTATTTGTGGAACCCTTCCCCACTGATGTGGCTACTTTAATCATTCTAATATTTAGCTATGATTGAAAACAAATACACAAGGGTTTCAGGAAATTAGACTCCAAAACTAGAGGGCTCAAGAGCTTGAATGTATGAAAATACAAAACAAAACAACAACAACAAAAAAGGCACAGTCTTGATGAACACAAAAGTACCTGAAACCACTTCTGTCCACAGAGAACACTTTTACTCATAGGCAAATGGAAGGGCACCTGAGGACCAGCCCAGAGCAGAACTCATGTTACACAAACACAGACCTGGAAATTCCTGCTTGGAACAAGAAACAATGACCCAGTAAAGGCAGAGGTTGGTGATGGGTGGTGCTGCTGCCTGGCCATCTGGGAGAGACACGATCAACACTGGTAGAGCAGAACACATGCTGTGACAGACCTCAAGCTGATGGCAGATGCAGCGGTACCTAGGGTGTCCCATGCAGCGCTAAATGTGTTTCTATGCCCCATGAATTACAGCCCAGGGAAGCAGAAGACCTCACTGTCTTAGTCAGGGTTTTTATTCCTGCACAAAACATCATGTCGGAGAAGAAAGTTGGGGAGCAAAGGGTTTATTCAGCTTACACTTCACCAAAGGAAGTCAGGACTGGAACTCAAGCAGGTCAGGGAGCAGGAGCTGATGCAGAGGCCACGTAGGTATGTTATTTACTGGCTTGCTTCCCCTGGCTTGCTCAACTTGCTTTTTTATAGAACCCAAGCCTACCAGCCCAGGGATGGCACCACCCACATGGGACCCTCCCACCTTGATCACTAATTGAGAAAATGCCTTATAGCTGGATCTCATGGAGGCATTTCCTCAATGGAGCTCCTTTCTCTGTGAAAACTCCAGCTTGTGTCAAGTTGACACACAAAATCAGCCAGTACAATCACAGAGGCTACTGGGGACCATGCAAATCTCTGCAAATTTACAAAACATGGGAGTCATGCCAGAGATGACAAAATGGTCCAAGCTTGAAGCAGAGTTGTGAGAGATTGTCAGGTCACAGCAGCGGGCGTCACCTAGCACTGCAAATTGTTGGCCATGAGCCTCATTCTTTTGAGACCAACCTGTAGCTCGCTGACTCCGCTGAAGTCAGTGAGCTCTGCAGGCCTATCTTTTTTTTTTAAGAGTATGAAAATGTTTATTATTACATTATTCAAGGAAGATTTCATTAACTATCATTGAGCATGAACTCATGAGAGCGGTTCCATTAAATGAACATCATGTACATATCCCTTATTAGATATTTATTAGATATTTTCTTTATATACATTTCAAATACTATCCCGAAAGTTCCCTATACCCTCCCCCTGCCCTGCTCCCCTACACACTCACTCTCACTTCTTGTCCCTGGCGTTTCCCTGTACTGGGGCATATAAAGTTTGCAATACCAAGGGGCCTCTCTTCCCAGTGATGGCCAACTAGAACATCTTCTGCTACATATGCAGCTAGAGACATGAGCTCTGGGGGTACTGGTTAGTTCATATTGTTGTTCCACCTATAGGGTTGCAGACCCTCTACTGCGGGCCTATCTGTCTCTGCTTCTTCAGCACTGGGATTTGGGGCCTGTATCAGCTTGGCGCTTACCTGTATCAGCGAGGAGCTTACACACTAGTCCCCATTCTTTCAGAGCCCGCACTTTACCCACCAAGCTGTCTCCCCAGGCAAAATTCTAAAGCTCTTGAGCTCTCAGGAGCTCTCGTGCTCAGCTCAGAGATCGAAAACCATAGTTTCAAAAGCACTGGACTGGAAGCTAAGTAAATGGTAAAGGGGTGAATATACCTGGTACACCCCGACAATGAGTCAAGGCTAAAGATACATGGAGCAAGCTTGAACGCTACTAAAAAGAAAATAGCAGCTATACTAGCAGGATCCAGCCAGTGGGGTTCCAAGCAGAAGACATCCTGAAAGAGGGGAACCAGGGAAGCAAAGTTCAGTGGATGCCCAAAAGGTGAAAGGGGATGTGTAGGCAGATCACAGACATGAATAGTGATGAAGCTGTATGTCTGGTACTAGAATGATGGATGAAGTTAAACCCCATGGCACTTAGAAATCAAGAAGGAATCCCAATGTAATCTGGGCTCTGGGTGCCAATGCGTTGATCTAGGCTTAAGCTTTGTAGCCAACATGCTGGTTTGGTGTGGGATGTCAGCAGTGGGAGAGGTCAGTTGTTGGCTGGAATTATGTAGGAACTCTCAGTCTTGCCATGTACGTGTGTGTAGTGCTGGACATTGAGCCCAGGCCCTCATGCATAGTTAGCATGAACAGCCCCAGTCCCTAGGCAGGGCCCAAGTGTATAGCCCAGGTTGGTCCTAAACAACAGCTCCCATATCTCTGCCTCTGAGTGCTGGGATTGTGAACCTAGCATATGGCATTTGGGGAAAGGAAAAATATGAATAATAACTTGTATGATCATTAAAAAGCTTTGTACATCAAAAGACATTATCCAAATGAAAATCCAATCTACTCATGTTCTGCTGAAGGATCTTGAAACTGAAGAGAAATCCCCAGGAAGGAACACTACGTGTCTTTGAATGTTTCAAAAGTCGTGGAGAAAAGAATAGCTTGGCTTTAAAACACATAATTGAGAGCAGTCAGTGGACCATGTCCTGGTCGAAGCCATGGGAGGGACATCTCACAACGGCCTGTCAGAGATGATATTTGAGGAGCCTGGCTTGCTTAATGTTTCAGAAACGGGGCTGATCTTCTGAAACACAGAAAAGTGTCATAGAGTGCAGGCTTCATGGCATGGTGGTTCATATTCCAATCCCAGCACCCAGAGGCAGAGGCCAATGAATAGCAACTTTGAGTCTGGGTGGGGATAATTAATAATATCTTGGTTGATTTTTTTGTTGTTGTTGCTTTTTAAAGACATGCAGGTAAGCACACATACATGTGCATATGAACATACAATGTAGATTTCATGGTCACAAGCAGTCCTTCAGAACCTTAGTAAAACAAGCCGACTTTATAAAATTCTCAAAAAAATTCTGCTGGAAGGTCAGGCTTGGAAGACACCCTTGTGACCTCTCTGTTCCCTTAGTTCAAGCACCTATGCTAATTGGAGTTTTAAAAAAATAAGGTTGGGCCAGGCAGAGGTGATGCATACCTTTAATTCCAGCTCTTGGGATACAGAGGCAGGAAATGTCTGTGTTGAAGATGCCTGATCTACAGAGTGAGTTCCAGGATAGCCAGGGCCACATAGAGCAACCATGTTTCAAAACCAAAACCAAAAACAAACACAAAACAAGAAGCAAAGATGGAGCTAGAGTTGTTTTGTAGGAAATCCTGATGCGGTAAGAGTATACATAAATATTTGGGTGATTGCATCCTAGAACAATGTATGCATGCCCAGAGTAGACTCTGGGGATCCTGAAGAATGGAAGCTTTGAGAATGTCAGTGTCTGCAAAGTACCAGTCCGAAGGGTCCTTGAAGTCACAAATACTATGTCCTTAATAGAAACATATGACCTAGTGCGTTTGAGATAAGCTCTGTTTTAGGCAAAGCTAGAGAGGGAGGCAGATGTCAAGATGTTGCAGCCAGTGAAAGGAACAGAGGAGAGGCGCGGCTTTTGTTACTTTGTAATTGGAAGAGGATGTTATTTCAGGCAGTGAGACATTTAAGTAAAGCCATTAATTGTTTGTTGCTGTCAGTGATAAGAGGTGAACATACAGGAAGCGTGCTTGAAATCAGCCAGTGTTGAAAATTAAAGATGAGTCCCAAAGGCCTGGAATGAAAGACAGGCTAGTGTTCAGTACTAGTGAAGCAGGCCTGAGAGGTGGCTCAGTGACAAAAGGTAGGCATTACCAATGGGATGACCTGAATTCCATTCCTAGGACCCAAAGGATGGAACCAACCAACCAATTCCCTCAAGTCATATTCTGCCCTCTTCACGCACAGTGGCATGCATGTGCCACCCATACACACATACACACACAAATCAACAAACACAATTTCATATAATGTATTATGATCATAATTACCCTCCCAACCCCCCCCCCCATATCTGTCCTTCCTTATACACACAATTCTTTGCTCTCTTTTTCTCTATCTTATAAAATACTTTGAGTCCAATTTATGTTGCCCAAGTAGTCTTGGGTGTGAACCCACACCATCAATATACCAGAACCCACAACTGCTTTGTCCTTGCAAGGTTGGGAATTTAAAACTCTGATTAGGGACAAGGCGAGGAACAAAGAAATGACAGATAAATGGGCAGAGAAATGCTGGAATGGATAACCTGAACTCACGGATGGAGAAGTGTGAGATGAGTGGAAACCTGTCACTAGACAGAAAAACTGATAAAAGTTGAGCAGATTAAGGAACCCCAGCAATTCTCATCACACCAGGACAACTGACTAACTACCATAGAGCCTAGTTCTCCATGCTAATGAGGTATTTAGATGCCCCGCCCTCCAGGGTTTAGCCAATGAGCTTCCCTTCCTGGGCATCTCTTCCTGCAAAAGGTGTTTAATCTCTGGTCCACCCTGAGCAAGTCATATGTGTCCTTTTCCACCACTATTAAATAGTTTGGACAAGCAAAGACTGTCTTCTTCCACAAGGACTGCTATGGGGAGAAGCCTTTGTCCTCTTCCCAGACGTGTCTGCGTGTCCGGGAGTTAGAGAACCACAGCCTCCGTCTGCCCCAGCTCGAACTGCCCCAGCCTCACCCGGAAAAACATGGTCTGGGGCCCCGATCTTAGGCTACATTTTACCTCCACCAGCAGCGTCTTGTTTCAGTGTGTCCCGCAAACACAGCACCCCGGTGGTGGTAAGGAAGGAAAGTAGCCAAGCACCTCTGTTTCACTTCCCTGAGGGGTGTCATGACACCCCAGCAGCGCAGCAAAACGCAGTCCCACAGAGAAGGTGCGGCAGGCACCTCAGAAGCAGTATTTGTTGTGTCCTATTGGACAGACAGGCAGAGTTATTGCCTGCAGATAAAACAAGAAAGCAGGGTTTAGGGTATATGGTGGATTAGGAAGGCAGGTTTAGCTAATCTCCGTCGGAACAGTCTCTGTAGGGATTAGTCTGCAGGTGGTAAATATTCTGCAGCAGAAAGCTGTGGTGGGCATTTTCTGCATCCACTGTTAGAGTTTCCATTCTGACCCAAGGAAGGCTTTGCTGTCCTGCTGAGCGCCACCTGGAGAAGCCTTTGCCATGGCCAGGCAGCTGAGGCCCTGGGGTCCTGGCCATGGCCAAGCCCATGTCAGCAATACACATTTGCTCGGGACTGTGCTCTATCCCTCGACAAACATAGCAGCTTTCAAATGCCAGGAGCCACTCAGCTAAACGTGGGGCTTCATGTCCACCTTCCCCACTCCAGTGCTGAGATTTTACCATTTAAAAAACCAAACCAAATCAAAATGAAACAAACAAACACTAGTGGACAGCTGGAGACACAAGTCGGCAGGTAAGAACACTGCTTTTCTAGAGGACCCAAGGTTTGGTTCCTACAATGGGTGGGTCACAACCTCTTGTGACTTCAGGGAATCTTCATCTGGTCTCCACAGACAAACACTTACACACACACACACACACACACACACACACACACACACACACACACTGACACACACAAACATACAGACACACATGCACACATTTTAAAAAGTACTAGCAAAACAGTGGTTATATAGTACTTCCCTAGTCTCCTTCATTGGCTAAGCCCTTATCAGTCACAAGATACTGGCTTGTTCTGAGAGCAGCATTTTCCCTAGCTTTGTAGAAAAGGAAATAAGGAATCTGAGAGAACAAGCATACACCAAATAGGTGTAGCCAGATGCATTCATCTTATGCTTAATTTTTTACTAATGTTTTTTAAACTTGCCTAAGTCCTATTGGAATTAATGAGGTGCAGAGTCGTTTTTAAAAGCATTACCGGAATCACAGCATCTTTTCATCTTCACACACTGCCAGGTCAATGGGTACCAATGTATATGCTTGTATGTTTATCACATGGGCACATCCAACCCTTCTTCAGCCCCAGTCAATAGGTACCAATGTGTATGTCTATCACACGGGCCCATTACAGCCCGTCCCCAGCTGGGAAGAAGGGACGTGTGTGTGTGTGTGTGTGTGTGTGTGTGTGTGTGTGTAAGTGTCTCTCTGTGGAGGCCAGAAGAAGAGTCCCTGAAGACACAAGAGGTTGTGACCCATCCATTGTAGGAACCAAACTTTGCTCCTCTGGGAAAGCAGAGTTCTGCTGTCTCTCCAACTGTCCACTAGTGTTTGTTTTAGTTTGTTGTTGTTGCTTTTAATTACAAGAGTTTATTTTCTTCCAATGCACTGTACAAATAGCTTTTCCTGTGATCTTGGCATAGGCAGGAAATAAAATGGGGGTGCAGAGAGACACTGGACGAGAACAGTGATGACTTAGCAATGTGGGAAGATGTCTGTTCACCCAGTGAAAATCTTCATACGTCTCTCGTGTGCACAGCCCCCTAAGGCAGCCAGCAAACATGAAATAAAGTATTATTTAGTTTACTTTGGAAACAAACAAGCAAAACAAAACCTTCTGCTATTAGAAAAACAGAAAACATATTGGGAAGTGGGATTGGTTGAATAACTCATTGCTTCAAAAAAAAAAAAAAACCAAAAAACCTGTAAGTATTGATTTTCACAATGTGCCCTCAGGCAGCTTACAAACATCAGGGACTTGCATCTGAAGAAGAATGAGGAAAGGGGTATTGTTTGAGTCCCAAAGCTGGAAGAGTCACCGGTCTGTGTCAAGTTAGAATCTGTGCTGTTTGTAAGGCTTTTACAAACTCTGGAATTCAGCATCGGCAAGTTGTTGAAAATGATGCGCACACTGGCAGGTTACAATCAAATGTAAGGGAAGATATTGAGCAGTGTGGTCAAAGCCTGCAGCGCTCACACCCTTGGCCCAGGAACTTGGGGGAAATTTATCTTAAGGAAACAAGTTTAAAAGTCATCACACAATGCTTCAATCTGGCATGGTTTCTACCACTGAAGACTCAGACGCAGGCTAAGGCTTAATGACAGATTATCAAAGGAAACTATAGCAAAACCACCATGAAACGTGAGGTTAAAATGTCAGTAATGGCCGGCCATGGTGGCACACACCTTTAAGCCCAGCCCTTGGGAAGCAGAGGCCGGTGGATCTCCGCGTGTTCAAGAATAACCTGGTATACGTAGTGAGTTCCAGGAACTAAATAGTGAGATCCCGTGTCAAAAACCACAAGAACAAAACGTCAGGAATGAACTATTGAAACCAGACATTGCTATAGACACAGTGCCAAGAGGAAAAAATTGCAGAGTATATCATTGTGTCTGTACCACAACGTGGTTGAATACATATATATTACCAATATACCTATGTCTAAGGACTGAACTAACTCATGGAAAAATTCAGACAATATTTTTATTAGAAATTATGAGTGGATTTTTATCTTTAGTCTGGTTTTGACAGACAAAGTAAATTTGAGTTTGGGACAGAATGAAAGGACAGAATGAATTTCAATGGGCTTTAGCCTCTCGCTACTAACTCTACCTCAACACACTTTGTCCCTATGGAAGGGAGCAGGTTGGACTTAGGGTGAAGATGCTGCAGCGTAGGACTTTCACATGCACAGAGTACTGTGTGTTCCTTCCAGGCTGGAAAACACAGGCAGTGGCAGAGATCGGATGTGGTCCCGTCCCTCCCTGTGCATCTTGCAAAAATTCAATGAAATGCTGTTCTCTGCGTGCTCAGAATTTGTCTGAGGTAGCAAAGCTGATCTCCAAGGTCTGAGAGCTGAGCTGATCCCAAGAGTCTCCCCCTTCAACTCCTCACCCTGTTCCCAAACAAGGGTCAGTGGCAGTGGCCAGGAGCCCTATGGACAATGACCCCTGTCTTGGCTGTGCATAAGATCTTTGGAGGCATGCTTTAAACCTGTGGATGCCTCACCTCCAGAGACCGTGGTCCAGAGGGTGTCTAAGATAGAGCTATAGAGCAACACCCCCTGGTGATTCATTTATGTGAGTCCTGTAGGGGCCTTTGCATTCTCAGCCGTAATCCTGCAAACATTTCAACTGGCTACCTAAATTGAGTTGGACTTCATTCACACGTTTAATATCTTATTGTGGTAAAATGCTCACATCATAAAAGTGACCTCTTTGGTCACCTTAAGGTGCTTGATTTAGTGATGAAGTACACTTACAATGGTGGCAACCATCACAAATACCTAGTTCGAGGACATTTTTATCATCCCCAAGGGAAGCCCGGCAAGCATACTCCCCATTCCTCCTTGCTCTCAGTCCTGAACAGCCATCTCTGAACTGGCCTGCTTGAGACATGGAACTAGATCCATATAACACATGCCCTTTGTGACTGCATGCTTTAGCAGTTTTCAAGGCATGTCCTCCCTGTGGGTGGGTTCTCACACGTTTCTTCTCCATCCCACAGGTACCTTAGGCCTGTTATTCATAGGTCATTGGTGTCTGTCTGTGTGTGTGTGTGTGTGTGTGTGTGTGTGTGTGTGTGTGTGTATTTAATATCCATTTACTCTTTCCTCAAATCTGAAGATTCTTTCCAGAAAGAAGAACTGAGGAAGGAGAGCTTTGAGTCAGAGGCTCTCCTCCATATATGGTCGGGGACATCCCTATCTACACACTGGAGACTTGTTAGTCATACTTTCAGGGCTTTCCTGAGACCTACTAAATCAGAAATTGGAGCGGCCCCATCCAGCACCCTGATTTGAACAATTTCTAGGTGACTCAGAACCAGGAGTAGACTTGAGAGCTCTTAGGTAATTGAAAACTGTGATAGCTAGTTACAATTGTCCATTTATTACACTGGGGAAATCACCTAGGAAGAATCTCCAGGAAACACTGTCTAGATTGGGTTGACCTGTGGACATGCCTGGAAAAGATTTTTTTGGAGTGGGTTAATTACGGTGGGAAGGTCTACCCTGAACGTGAGTGGCACCATTTCAGGGCTAGGAGCTGCACAGGCTGAAGAGAGGAGAGGTTGCTGAGAGCCGCCATGAGTGTGTTCTGTTTGCTCCCTCTGACTGCTCCTGTGACTTCCCCACTACGATGGACTGCCACCTAGAATTGTGAGCTAAAATAAACCCTTCCTGGGTTGTTTTGTCAGGACATTTTTATCACAGCAACATGAAACAAAACCTAGGCACACAAGCACATACACACATGCACATGTATGGCACACACACATGCCATACACACACACTTTCCAAGAAAGAGCACACAGCTGACTTGAAACCAGGTCATGTTGCCAGCCATGAACCAGTGAAACAGCTCCAGCCTAGACTTTTATCTCACAATCAGATCGATCTGGGTAGTTATTAATGATAGCTGATACTCAGGGGAATGCAAGAGAATAAAATACATTTCTAGGTTTCAACTAGTTTTGACTGTGCCTGAAACGGAGTACTCACCATATTGAGTGCTATCTGCTATTGTTATCACACATGCAAGGTACTTAGAGTGACTGGCAATTGAAGTGAGCTATTATCCCCACCCCATTACCGGGACAGGTGGGCATCCCGAGAAACCTTGATTTCCTGAGGGATTTCACGAGTAGCACTCTGCAAGAGAAACTGAGGGCAGACCCTGACAGCTCCTCCACCCTTGCTGCTGCAGGGTGTGTCAGAAGGAGGCAGAGAGTGAACTCAAGTCTCCCTTGATCTAGCTCAGCTCGGGGAGGCATCTCACTCCTCAAGGCCGAGAGCCACAGCCTTGAGTTCCCCACCCGAATGTGTTCGGGCTCAACTCTGAGCATCACACAGAAGAAGGCAGGCTTTCTCTCGTCCATGCACGTGAGCAGTGGAAAAGCTCACGTGTGCTCTGGGAGGCCTCAACCCTGAGAGAGGATGCCCTTGCCCTCAGGTTTCCTCTTCCATTACCTGCTTTCCCCAATCTTTTTCTCTTACTTTCATGCCTTTGGGCACTGAAAATAACCTTGGCAGACAACAGAAGCAAGTTAGAAATTGACTCGGAGGCATTTACTAAACAAAACTTTGAGAAGGAGAGGAAAGGGCAGACACTGAAGCTGACAAAGCAAGATGGCAAGTCTAAGGCTCAGGGAAGAAGCAAACACAACAGAAAAAGAAGACCAGAGACAGGAGTCAAGAATGGGGAAATACTGTGTTGACAATTACTTACCCCTACCCAAGCAAGCATAGTGACGCTTTGTCTTAATCTTTGCACAAGTATAGGTACCTACAATGAGCCTGAAACTAAAGCTAACTGGTGTTTGGAATTTGTGCTGGCTTATGACTTAACACCTGGCATTGACTTATATGGAAAAGTTTAACAACCTAGGATTGTTCGGCTTATTGAAAAGGGTGCCGGAGTGGCAGGGGGACTCTTTGTTGACATCCCCCGTCCCCCTTTATTATCTTGTCAGCTCTCTGAATATTCTAGGCAACGGCTAGTGGAGTGGATTCCTCTGTTTAAATAGGTGCAGTCTCTACTATGCTCATCCAATCAACATTAGCATCTCTGACACCCCCTGCAATGATCGGTCCAGGGATGCAGTACAAAACCCTGTGTGGTGGTTTGAATATGCTGTGCCTGTGTGGTCTTATTGAAGGAGGTATAGCCTTGTAGGAAGAAGTGTGTCACTGTGGGGGTGGACTTTGAGGTTTTATATATATATATATATATGCTCAAGTCTGAGTAGAGAGAGTCTTCTCCTGGGGTCCTTCAGATAAAGATGTAGAACCTCAACTCCTCCTGCACCATGCCTGCCTGGATGCTGCCATGTTCCTGCTTTGATGATAGACTGAACTTCTGAACCTGTAAGCCAGCCCCAATTAAATGCTGTCTTTTATAACAGTTGCCTTAGTCATGGTATCTGTTCTCAGAAGTAAAACCCTAACTAAGACACTTGGTTTGAGCTTCTGCAGTCTTTGAGCCATATTTCTTTCTTTCTGTGATGATCCCCCCAAGGACTGCCACTGTCCCCTGGTCCCCAAAATAGAAGCATGTGGTTCTGTATGGCAGCAAATTATCCTTAGGAATAAGAATAACTGAATTCCTAAATATAGACACTGAAGTCCAACAAAACACACTCTACCCAGGCTCTCTTGTAAAGATCCTATGTGACTACATATCTGCCA
The DNA here is from genome assembly GCF_000001635.26 of Mus musculus. Lineage (NCBI taxonomy): Eukaryota > Metazoa > Chordata > Mammalia > Rodentia > Muridae > Mus > Mus musculus. The sequence goes on from NC_000078.6 coordinate 33,125,486, forward strand.
ACAAAATGTAGTAAAAAATGTTCTATGATGCGACCAACCGTAAAGATGAAGGGACACTCTTTCCTCTGCCCCTTCCTCCAGCCTAAAATGCAGGTGTTAGATGTAATGGCTGGAGCTCCAGAAGTCATTTGGACCTTGAGGTGACCTTAAAGAAAGAGCCATGCTCCAGGAAGTGGAGGATCATGCTAGACGTGAAGAGTGGCATCAGAGAATCAGCCCCAGACTCTCAAAGCTTCTCTTTTTTTGAGGAAGAAACAGACTTCTGTCTTGTGATAGCTCTTGTCACAAAGAGTTTCCCGTCACGGGGTAAAAAAATGTAACAGATGGACCCAGACGTCTGTTCACGACCATCTTGTACAGATAAGGGAGGCCAGACTTGGGAAGGAGCTCAAACCTTAGAAGCCGAGTTGAAACCAGGTCGGTGCCAGGCATAATGCTGTCTGTGGTCTCACCTCCATCGAGGATGAAGCAGCAAACTGCAGGAGTTCAGAACCAGCCTGAGCGATATATCAGGATCCTGGAGAAAGGGGGGATGAGGGGAAAAGAAGGAAGGAGAGGAGGAGGAGGAGGAAGAAGAGGAGGAGTGGGGGGAAGACCAGTGGATGAGATAAATGGGGTGCAGAGAAAGGGGAGCAGAAGCAGGGGAGGAGAGGAGCCAGGTCTTTTACTATATCCTAGGGCTTCTGAGTCAAGCTAAAGCTGGCCTGGTAAAACTTTCCAGTGACATGAACTGATACAAATTCACCATCATTTTTAAAGCTAGTTTTCATTGGCAATTTTGCTTATGAAAGACAGAATCCCACTCCCAGCAGAAGCCATGTGTCTTTAGGCCACACCTGGGTTCTTCTGGTTGGGGTGAGACTGAATAAGGATGGATGTTTTGATTTCCTAGCACTTCTTGAGTCCCTACTATGTGCCAGACAGTGGTCTGTGACTCATCTTGCAACAGTACTGAGCTGGCTGAAATTGGTTTGTGACTACTCTTATCACAGTGCTGAGTTGGCAGAAATTGTCACTCACCAGGCTAGAAACTAAGACTGAGAGATGCATTTCTGGAGACCATTTGTGGCAGTCTCACCAAGAAGAGTGTTTGCAGTCAGGTGGCTCAGAAATTCTTCCTGGCTAGAGACAGGGCTGTGTCCCTTGGCCCCTCTCACTCCTTTCTGTCCTTCAGAACTTCTTGAATGTCAAAAAGAATGCCATCTCTAGGGACCTTGATGACTTATGAGGCAGAGACTGGTGTTGGGAGCACAGCCTGGATGCCCGGTTCAGCTCTTGTTAGCTAAAGCTGATGCTGTCTTAAGAAATGGTTGCTTCTCTGCTGCTCAGCTCAGACTGAAGGCCGGGCACCACATTCTGCAGTGGCACCTTGCCTATTGATTCAGTGGATTGGTTGTGTCCAACTGCAGGTCTCTGAGCTTGTGCTGGGCTCTAGCACGCTGTTTTCCACCTACACATCGAAATAGCCCTGCCTGCATTACTTGGGGGCGGGGCGTGCCAGAGTGTCTTGTCCATTCACCCATGTGAGACTCAACTTCATGGGAAGTTACATGAAGCACACAGCTTAGAACTCCATGCTACTTAGAAATGGTTATGCCAGGCAAACGAAATAAAGATGATTCTTGCCACAGCCCACCTCATTTGGGTAAGTCATTTGCTATTTCACTAAGCCATGGAGGTGACGCCAGTGAACATGGATTCTGAAAGACTGTGTAATTACCAGTCATTGGTAGTCTTAGATCACCAGTAACATCCAGTCTTCCAGTGCAGGATCTGAATACACAGGCCAGGAGAGTTTTGCTTAAACTCTTCCTGAGTAAGACAACGTCCCAGTAGGGCAGGTCTCTGGACGGTTTGTCACACCTATGATCTCTTATCAGTATCACAGACAGCCAATATAAAAACACCAGAGGACTGCTATGCCCAGGCAGTAGACTTTTCTCCATGAGAATAAGCAACCTAAAAGGAAACGCTTCCTTTAAATGCATTTATAACCCCTACCACATATAACATCACAGTGTTGTATGTGCAGGAAAACAGGGAAAGCCAAGGCTGGGAGACTATACTGGCAGAAGACATACCCGATGAAGGACCGTTATCCAAACTCCACAAGACCCTCTTAAAACCCAATAGGGATATGAGCAACGAACATAGTTTTAAAATGGGCAAACTCTCTGAACAGATGCCTCATCAAAGAAGATATAGAGATGGAAGACGCATCCAGTACTCGGGAATGAAAATGAGAGCAACAGGAAGATGCCATCATACAACCATTAGCGTGGCTAACATCTAAAAACACTGGCAGTGCCAAACGCTGCCAAGACTAGAAGCAGGGACTTCACTATGCTGCCGGTGGAACCGCCACGTTGGAAGACAGCTTGGCAGACTCACAAAACTAAATATACTCTTACCATATGATCCGGTAATCATGCTTTTTGGGTATTTACCCAAAAGATTGAAAAGTTATGTCCACACAGAAACCTGCGCGTGGATGTTTATCTCAGCTTCATTCAGACTTGCTAAAATGAGGAAGCAGCCAAGATGTCCCTCAGCAGGAGAACGGAAGAAAGGAAACACTGTGGTACATCCAGACAAATGGAGTATTACTCAGCACTGAAAAGAAATGAGCTGCCAAGCCATAGAATGACACAGAACAATCTTAAGTGCACACACAAGAAAAAGAGCAGACCGGAAAAGAACACCTACTGGGATGGTTAAGACAAAGCTGTGGCTTTACAGGGGGTTAGCAGAGAGCAGAGATAAATAAGCCAGGTATTTCTCAGGGCAGTGAAACCACTACAATGGTGGATATACAGGGGTGACAGTGATGACAGTGTCAGACCCTCATCTGTGACACATGTGCCACTTGGCTGAGAAATATTCATAGAGGAGGAAGTTACATGTTTTGGAAACTGTACTTCCTGCTCAGTTTTGCCATCAATCAAAAACTGCTTAAAAGAAAAAGCCTATCAAAATAGCAGATGTGGGCCAGGCATGATGGCACGAATGAGTGGGTTCCAAACTAGCCAGAGCTATATAGAAAGATGCCTTAATAAACAAACAAACGAACAAACAAACAAATGAAAGAAAAAAAATCAATAAACAACAAATTGAGCTGAACATGGGACAATTTGTAAGTCTCTATAAAATAGTATTAAGAGACTGTAAGAACCACAACATACAACTCAGCTGTGTTATTCTTGCCACAGAGAGATGCCAGAATCTGTTTCCATTCCTGGGTCAGAATACCAGCCACAGCCAAGGCAGTTTTGCCAAATCATGGCAAAGGTTTAATGGAAGCCTGCTCCAAATTAGCATGTCCATCATTCCTGACACACAGGCACTCTGAACCATGGAAGCAAGATGTTTCCACCGGAGAGTCATGAGCAGAGTAAAGTGGCTCACGAGACCCTGGAAACAAAAGCACAGAGTACAGATTGCAAAGTGTCCAAACACAGCCAACTGCCACGGCCAGTGCTGCACACACAGCACACGGCACACACACAAGCTGTTCACCCTCCGATGGCAGGAAGGTTGCCACGGAAAGATCGGTGTCACTGGTGTGGGGTCAAAGAAGTGGGGAGGGGGGGTGTGCAAATTCTTTCTCTCTCTTAGAGGCTTAGTCTGTTTAAATTGCCAGAGGCTCTGTGCAACTGTCATCTACATGCAAGCAGCCTTACTGGAGTCTGACCTATTCTAGAGCTCTAGAGATGCACCCACGGGTGATACGATTGCAGAGCATAAACATGGTGGCATGCTTTGGGATTTTGGAGAGTTGAGTTTTAAAACAAAAGCTAAAAGCTAGTCCCCATCAGAAGCTCTGCACAAAACAGGACTTTTCATGATGGCTCCTTTCAGGATCTTGTAAGCCATTTCTTCTAACTCACCACTCAGCAGGAAGCTGTTCAGCCATTCAAGCTGCCAGAGGGAGTGCTTCTGTCTCCTTAACCACACCCAGACCCCCATTTCCACCCTGGGTCAGTTTAAGTAGTTTCTGAACTGTTAGCAAACCAGGCATCCATCTAACTCCAAGCCTCTAGGCCACTCCTGCTGCCACCCCCACCCTCCACCCCCTCCCTTCTGAACCAATCACAAAGGAAGATCCTTCTTGGTCTGGCACTTGCTGGCTGTGTGACCTTCAGCACATTCCTGCAGACGTGTGTCTCTGCGGGGCTGCCAACTTGCAAATGACTGGCAGCAGCTCTCTGCGAATTAGCACTCCACCCTGCTTGTGGTGAACAGCACTAATCAGATAGTATGATACAGGCTGTTTAGTGGTTGCGGTGTAGGATTGCAGTGTTAGGTTTGGAAGGAAGAGAGACATTGCTAGAAACCCTTAAGATAGTGATTGCTTGCCTGTCCGTGGAACTGAAGACATATATATATATATATATATATATATATATATATATATATATATATATATATATATATATATATATATATATCATAGCAGCTACCCCAGGGTTCTTCTGGCCCATTGCCTTACTTGGTACTCAGAGGTATCTTTCAGATTCACAGGTACCATTTCACCCCTCCCTCCCTCCCTCCCTCCCTCCCTCCCTCCCTCCCTCCCTCCCTCCCTCCCTCTCCCCATTGTTTCTTCTTTTCTGTTTGTTGCTTGTGCTTTGCTCTGTTTTGTTTGAGGCAGGGTCTCATGTATCCCAAGCTAGCTACCAAGTGAGGGGGGCTGAGGACCACCTTACATTTCTGATCCTCCTGCCTCCACTTCCAGAGCGCTGGGATTACAAATGTGTGCCTCCCTGCCCAGCCAACTCCCTGCTCCCTTTTCTTTAGCGCTTGCCACTTAGCTTGCCACTGGGTTCAATCTTGACCTCCAAATGCCAGCAGGCAGGACTCTAGCTTGGTCCCCAGGATGCACAGTGTTCGTTTTAGCAGACTAGTTTTTGGGAATTGCATTATTTTATTTTATTTTTGCACACTGCCAAACTCTGGCAGCACATGAGGAGGGTGTGAGCCCGTTTTATACACCACACCTTCCACTGGGAAAGCCCAGCAGGTCTCACAGGGGGTCGCCCTGGGAAACAAGAGTCCGGATTCTAAGCCTCCAAGCCAGGCTTCATGGAGACAACATTCACCCAGGAGATGCGGGAAGGTTGCTTAGGAGACAAGGCGGCTCTAACAACCGAGTTAGAACAGTAAATAAAATTGCCATCTGTTGAGTTCTTAATATGGGCTAGGCACCGTGCCAAGCGTTTTACAAGTGTTAGCTATCTCCTTTTTAAACCTGCTTAAATTGTGGAATAAAATACTCCTGGATTAAAGTGTTCAAAACAAATGCATGGTATAAGGAACAATCACAGGGCAAACAGTGCAGTTACCTCCAGGGTCAAGTCAGAGCATCCCAAGTCCTGGAGAATGGCCTGTTGGGGGAGCGCCCCTGTGGGCTCCCACCCTCTCCTCTCTGAGAGGCCCCACTGTGATTTCATGCCAATCCCTTCTTGTCTTTGGACTTTTCTCAACATGTGATAGGAAATGCAAGCTACACCGTTTGTAGCTTAGTTTTGTTTTCAGATGCTATGTCTTCTTGGGGGTTGCTGGAGATTGAGCCCAGAGCCTTGGAACATCCCAGACAAGCACGCTCCCAAGTTTCCATCTCATAGTTCAGGGCTGTGTAGTACTCCAGGGGGTGGTCTCACAGGTCTCCAACCATCAGCAGCACTGAGTTCCCCAATACCATCCTTCCAGTTGGGATCATCAGATTTTACAAACTGATGAACATGGATCCTATTTAGCTAGAGCTTCAATGGTGATGAAACTAATTTTTAAAATACTTAAGTTATTAATATATGCTATCAATCAATATATTATTAAGTTATTAATATTAATGAGTTATATTTCATGCATTCATCTGTCTTTTTTTGCCTCTTTTGCTGGGTGTTACACAGGTGGTTTCATGTGAATTGCTCTGTATTTTCCTTCATTAATGAGGCTGCCCCCCCAACAAAGACACACACACACTTGCAGACACACACACACACACACACACATTCACATACACAGAGATGCACACAGACACACGCACACACTCACACACACACAAGACAGACAGACACACACACTCACATACACTCACACTCACGTACACAGAGATACACACACAGACACACACGCACTCACCCATATAATACAGATACACACATGCACACACTCAAGACAGACACACACATAACACACACACACAGACACACACAGAGACACACACAGACACACAGACACACACACAGACACACACACAGACACACACAGACACACACACACACACAGACACACACACACACACACACACACACTGCTGTGTCTGTGCCTCTCCTGTCAGAACTTCCGGTTCTCTGCTCCATCCTTTTGCGTCTGTCTTTTTACCTCCTGCTCTTGTCGGTTTCAATTCTGGACACATGTTCTCTAGTGGTTTTGTATTGCACGTATTTTCTTCCGTTTCCATGCAACTACTTAATTCTCACAGTGGTTCCAGGAAGTAAAGGTTACCGATATGGCAGCAGAGAGGCCAGGTCACCCCAGACTCAGAGATGAGCTCTTCCTGCTCTGCTACACTCAGGCCTGCCCTTCCCAATGCTCCCAGTGCTCCCAGTGCTCCCAGGCTGCAGCCCAGCAAGAGCACCCCAGGGAGCCTCTCTCTTCCTCTTCCTTCTTCCTTCATCTTCGGCTTCCTTTTAATTTCATTTCCTGTTTCCCACTTAGGCAGCAGCCTATGACCCCCAGCTCCAAAGATCACCCTAGAGCTCTCCCTCCTGCTCCACAAAGCAGTCCTGTGAGGCGCTGTGCCTTCCTTCCATGAGCAGGCTTCCAGATCGCACACACCACATCAAGGCTCAGGTGCTGTTCTGTGTGAGCAGCTAAAGCAGGGGCGGCTGTAAGCACAAGGGCCGAGTACTGATCTCAAAGCAGGTTCCCTCCTAGAGGTCTGCTTTTGTCCGGAGGCTCCCCAATTTCTATGGCCTCTCCTTTTGTCCTGGTGGTAGATCCTCTCTCCCCAATTTCTGCCATGTCTGCACTCTCTGCCAAGCCCACTCAAGCATACAGGCAGTCTAGATAACTCTTGCCACTTCTCCCCTGGCAGTCCTCACTTTGGTCTAGCCATCCCCGGCTCTCCCAGACCCTCCAAGTTCACTGCCTGAGTTGATTCTGAATCCACCATTCCCTCTTCCCGGTCCCAAGAGGGTTTGTTAGAAAGGCCAGCCTGCTAGGTCAGATTACATGTATCCTTCACCATCTTCTCCCTTTCCTAGGAATAAAATTCCAAAGGTGCTGGGTGTGTGTAATACTTCTCACTGTCATTCCTGTCTTGCTCTCAGCTCAGTTCTGCAAGAGCGAGGGCTGTCTTTCCCACAGGGCCTTTGCACACGCTGTCTGCACTGCCTGGGATCCCCTGGCCACCCTCACCAGAGCTCTGCCGATACAGCTTCAATCAGAGCCAAGGTTTTTCAAGTTTCTACACTCACAATCCCTGTTTGCCCAGGAAAGTTGTGCACAGCTCGAGAGTGTATAGGTCTATAAAATCTGTGTACAAATAAAACATTTGCAGATAATAAATCATAAAGAAATTTATTTTAAAGCAATTCTGTAGTATACATGTAATTTTTACTATTTATTAACGATTAAAGCAAGTTTGCATAATAATTCGACACCATGCTTGTTTCCATAAATGAACCAAGTCTTGGCTGGATATGTGATATTGTAGGATCTCCAGCACCTCCATCATCTTTCAGAGTGGGTCAATATTTTGATTGTATAACTGTCAATACCAAGAAGGCTGCCTCTCACGAATGCATAGTACAAAATGTTGGGAGTATGACTGGGACCCCTTCAGAATTATTAGAGATTCTGTCCTACTCCCACACCATAATCCACTGAATGATTTCTATGAAACTCAAATAACAATTCTTTTTTTTTTTTTTTTTTTTTTTGAGATAGGGTTTCTCTGTGTAGCCCTGGCTGTCCTGGAACTCACTTTGTAGACCAGGCTGGCCTTGAATTCAGATATCCACCTGCCTCTGCCTCCTGAGTGCTGGGATTAAAGGCGTGCACCACCACACCCAGCTCTCAAATAACAATTCTTAACATCAAACTTTCTAACAGCGAACAGTCAGAGACACAATAACTTCATACCCATGGGCCGAGGAAGGACGGCAGGAAAACACTCTGTTTTCCACAGTTCCAGCCTGGCCTGTCTGCAAGAGCAGAAAACTGCATGCACAGTGGAGCACTCTACAGCAGTCGTAGCTCAAATCTGAGCTGAGCCTTCCCCGGCAGGAACCATCAGCACTGAGTAACGTCATACACGGTGCAAAATACGGGTGTAGTGTTCAGAAGAAAGGCTTTGTGAGGGCCTGTGATGCGGCAACCCCGGGAGCACTGGGTTGTGTGGCTTAAAACTACTTTTTAATTGTTGTATGTTCAGTGAGCTTTTAATACGGCCAAAGCCTTTGAGACCTTCAGATTTAGCCTCATGACACCACATGGGGTCACAGCACACACTTTATGAGGCCTTAGACTACTTCCTGTTAGGCTGCTTCACATCGGCTGAAGTAGAGGTTAGAATGGTTCATTTAAACAAGTGGCTGTCATTCCCATTGGACAGGATGGCCACCCCTGACACCCGTGTTGCTGGGGGTGTAGGACATGTGGGCTCATCATAGCAATGTCTCGATTAAATTACTCAGTCCCCTTTGACCCACATTCACTTTTATGTGTTTGCCCTTTAAAAATGCGCCCATAGGCTACATAAAGACATGCTCGGTAGTTTTCTTTGCATGTTATTTATAGTACAGACAAGCTCTACCAAGAAGACCACAGTTACACTGTGCTGCATTCATAATGTAGACTACTACTCAGCTCTTAAAAAGAAATGAGTATTTGTGAACAGAGGGTACTCAAGACATATTAACTAAAAAGCAAATTCAGAAGACTATGATTTTTGTTTGTTTTTTTGAGACTGGGTTTCTCCCTGTAGCTCTGGCTGTCCTAGAACTTGCTCGGTAGACCAGGTTGGCCTCTAACTCGGAGATCTTCCAGCCTTTGCCTCCTGAGTGCTAGGATTAAAGGTGTGTAACACCCACCACCCAGCTACTATATATTTCTATAATTACTTTTTTCTGTTTTATTACTACAACAATTTAATAATCGAAAAACTTTAATAATAGTGGAAAATAATAATCACACAGCAAACGTGCTGTGTCCTTTTCCAGTAAGTTCTGTGAAGTCATCGCCGTCTATGGCCCACTCACTGCTATTTCCCCAAAGTCTAGTTGGTGTTGGGAACTTGATAGGTGCTCATTAAACATTTATTAATTGAATGAATAAGTGAATAACTATCTGTTCCTATGACCCCATAAGCTGTGCTACCCAGTCACATCTCTGAAAGCAGCACACTTGCCAAGCCCCTTGAGGTGTTCCCTGATCTTGAAAGCATTGCAGATGCATGTCACCTTTGCTGACAGCTTTGTCGTGTCACATTTTCTGCTGATGTTGAGCTCTGGGGCCTTTGCACAAACAATACACTCAATGTGGGTCCCTTTGCTGACTTAGGAAGACAGTTTCCTCCCTGGTCAATCTCAACCATGCGTTTTGTTCCACGTTGCCAGCAGAGTTTAAAGCCCAAACCACGACCTTAGCTGAATCCAAAAAAATCCTCCTTGATCATACTTGATCAAGAGCCTCACATGCTTACTTCCAGGTTAGCTCCAAGGCAGGACAAAAACAGCCAGAAGCAGCCTCCGCTGACAGAGGGTTTCCATCCTTCCTCAGAGGAGTGTGTTCTGGCTCGTGGACTCCACCACAGGGACTTTGCACTGACAGCGCCTTCCTCTAAGAAAACTTTCTCCAGTTGGCAAGGCTGTCTTGATATTTAGGGTTCAGATCACAGGATGGCTGATCTGAAGGGCCATCTCTTTCCTAGTCCACTCACCCTGGAACAATCCCTTGAAAGCATTGCTATAACAATGGTCACATGTGGGCTTTGAGGTTTCGAAAGTCCATACCAGGCCCAGGCTTTTGTTCTCTCTCTCTCTCTCTCTCTCTCTCTCTCTCTCTCTCTCTCTCTCTCTCTCTCTCTCTCTCTCTCTCTCTCTCCCTCTCCTTCTCCCTCTCCCTCTCTCTCTCTCCCCGTCCCTCCCTCCCTCCCACAGCCTGTGAATCAGGATGTAGCTCTCAGCTACTGCTCCAGTGCCACCAGGCTCCCCGTCATGAAGACAATGGATTAAACCTCTGAAACTGTAAGCAAGCCCTTAATTAAATGCTTTCCATTCTAAGAGTTTTCTTGGTCATAGTGTCTCTTCACAGGAATCGAACAGTGAGTAAGATATTCTCTGTGTAATACCTGTTCTCCACTCCCATCCCAGTGTAATCAGGGATGCCACCATCCTTGTTCACAGCTCCTGTGTCTGGACCGTCATGGTCATTCAATATCTATTCCCAAGGGAATGAATGTGACTCTACTTACCCAAAGTCTCTTTAGACCCAGGCTTCTACTTCATCTGCAAGGAGAGCTCTGGGGCTACTGTAACAAATTACCATGGACCTGGAGGCACAAAGCAACACAGACTTATTCTCAAACATTTCTGGGAAGCCACAAGTTCAACATTTTGTTTTTAACTAGCTCAAAAACAAGGCCACATGCCCAGTACAGTCTGTATACAAGAACCTGGTCTTTGCCTCTGTAGCTTCTGCTGGCGGCCAGTGCTTCTGTGCTTGTGGCTACCTCCCATCACAAGCAACTTCACGTCTTGTAGGTGGGGGAGGATTCTCTTCTCTCCCTGTGCCTAGTGTAGGCAGGGAGGTCCAAAGAGCAAGCAGGACGGCCATGTCTAACTCTGAGAGCAAAGACAAGGTCTTCGAGGTCCATACATGGCTTACCCCAGGGTTCAGAGGAAGTCTGATTCTTAACAGCCCTGGCTGGAACGGGGCATGCATTTGGGCCGCCTGTCATCCTCTGTTGTGCCACAGGAGACCCAGAGAAGCCATGCCACTGGACTGCGGAGCTCCCATAAGCTGAGGCTATTTGTGACTTGTGTTATTGCTGGTGGGGATTTGGAGAGTATAGAATTGTCTCTATGAAGCTCATCAAAGGGACAACATGATTCATTCTGAATAAATCCTATACAAGCCAGACCCGTTGCTGCTTCCTTGCTGGCCCTCCCTAATGAAAGGACACAGCTTTTCAGTGGAGGGGAAGAATATATACAATGTGACTTCTCTGTGTGTTTGCAAAGTGCCTAAATGCCTTCAGAGAGATTTCCTGACCTCCAGAAATAGGAACAAAAACTAACCCTCACCCAGCCATGATGCCCAGGCTGTGACATTTGAAAATGGAACTCTGGTGTTTGAACGTGTCAGGCCAGACTCTGACAATTCTACGGCTTACTTTTGTTAAAAAATGTGGTCTTTTTAAAAAAGTATATAACTGGGCCAGGTTGTGGTGGTGGTGGCGGGGCATGCTTTTAATCTCAGCCCTTGGGAGGCAGAGGCACATAGATCTCTGAGTTTGAGGACAGTCAAGACTGCACAGAGAAATCTTGTTTTGGTCTCACCCCCAACCCCCGGATTTAGTGGTGCACACTTCTAAGCTCAGCCTTGAGAGGGGCTAAGGCAGGAGAATTATAGTTTCAAGTCTTGCTTGGGCCTCCCAAGTGCAAGGCCATCCTGGACAGCTTAGTGAGCCCCTGTAAAAACGCAGAAAGGCCTGGAGTTGTAGCCTCGGGGCAGAGCATTTGTCTGGAATGTGTGTGGCCCCTGTGTTCAATCTCCAGCACTACCAAAAACAAACAAACAAAACAACAACAACCACAAAACAAAACAAAACGAAAGGTCGATACAGCATAGATCACAGGAAAATGGGAATTCGGACACACTTCAGCAGAATTTAGCAATTTAAAATTTTTAAATGAATATTCCCTTGACTTGGTAATTTCATTTACAGAAAAGCCTCTTTAAAAACAACCAGGATACCTTTAAACACAGCACTTGGGAGGCAGAGGCAGGAGGACTTCTGTGAGTTCAAGTCCAGCCTGGTATAAAGAGCAAGTTCCAGCATAGCCTGGGCTACACAGAGAAATATTGTCTTGAAAAGAAAAAAAATGTGTAGCTATTCTTTTTAGTATTTCTGGTTACTCAATTTATTTATTTTCTTTTTGAGACAGTATTAATCTGTAGTAACACATTTCAAAATTCAAACTTAAATGCTCATAATTGGGGAGTAAAGATGTTATAGTTCAATACTCTATCATTCACTTGAATACTGTGTTTGCTGTGACAATCTAAAAAGTGATTATCTTGGCCTACGTGCCTTAGGGTTTTGTGGCTGGGAAGAAACACTCTGACCAATGTAACTCTTATAAAAAAAAACATTTCACTGTGGCTGGCTTACAGTTTCAGAGGTTCAATCCATTATCATCATGGCAGGAAATATGGCAGTGTGTAGGCAAACATGGTCCCAGAAGAGTCGAGGGTTCTACATCTTGATTTGAAGGCAGCCAGAAGACTCTCTTTCATATTGGGCAGAGCCTGAGAATAAGAGTCTCAACACCCCCCCACACACACACTTCCTCTAACAAGGCCACACCTTCTCCAATAATACCACACCTCCTAATAGTGTCACTTCCCATTGGCCAAGCATATTCAAACCACCACTCTATATTAACTATGATGGTATATGTATATAAGTATATAAAAATATATAGTATGTTCATATTCATATATGTAGCTATGGATTTTCTAATAAGTTAAGTATTTTAGTTTGCAGAATGGGGAGGGATCTAAATGCCTATAAAGATGATTGACAGGTAGATGATAGAGAGATAATGTGTGGATAGCAATAGGCTACCAACATATCAAAATTCTAACATTTATTTTAGGCAGATTGTTCTCATTTAGGATTTTTCTTCCTATGAAAAAAAATTTGGATAACAATTGTTCTCTATGCAAGAGGGAAAATCTGACTACTTCAAACAGGTGCTGTGTGATTCTGGCAATTATTCTTTAGCCAGGATATCCTTTTTTAGCCAGTAAGGAATCGCAGCACAAACACAATAGTTGGAGGACATAGCTCAGAACTGGGGTTGGCTGAGAACTTACTCTCTAACCTAGAATACTTCTGGGTGTGCAAGGAGAAGCTGTTATTTTTGCTCTTGGTTTGACCAGCTCGGGCCCCTGGTATCTGAGACACTTGGTTGCCTAATCTGAGTGACTGTTTCCTTCTCTCTGTCTTTGAATCCCCAGGGCTGGAGATTGTGCTGGGACCACCAAAAGGAGAAACTTCAGTGTCTCTATAATGTGGTTGTAACTGAGTGTTACGGAGTCTTGAAAAACTCATCTTTCTCACCTTGGATCAGCACAGCCTTAATGTTAAGATTTCCTCTTGAAAGAACTGTTCTTTGTTTTGAGACAGGATTGCATGTATCCCAGGCTGACCTTGAACTCATGTGTGGTTGAGGATAGCCTTGACCTTCATGTGCCACCACATCTGGTCCATGCAGTACAGGGATTCCAGCCCATGGTCTTCGGCAAGCAGGAGCTCTCAGCTGACAGCCTCATCTCCAGCCCTTTGAAGTCAGACCAACTGAAAACTCTGTCTTCTTACCCATGTCACATGACTTCGTGTTGTGATTGTAGTCCTGAGGCCCTGCAGAATTCTCTCACCCCTATCTAGACCACCCTTGGGATTTGCTCACTGTCCACTGAAGGCTGTCACTATGGGAAACTACCATCTCTGTGTCTCAGGCTGGTTGTTAAGGTAGCCACTGCCCCTGCCTGCAGTGCTGGGCCACTATGTCACCATCTATTTATATCAGCGAGGCATGTCCTGCTCAGATCAGATTTCTCTTCTCCCAAGCCTTGGCTGCTTCAGGGTGGCCACTATCCCACTCAGGCCCCTGTGTCATTTATCTTCTACATATCAGGCAAGGGGAGCCAGTCCGCTTTTCTGGTTCTAGAAAATGAGGTTGTTATTCTCTGAGATACCCCAGGCTGATCTAACTGGGGCAGTTACATGACATGACATTAACTGAGACAATTCCTTTAGTTGATCAGTATCCGAATGGTAGAATACTTACTTAGGAGAAATTATGTACTGCCGTTTCTTTTTTCTTTGTTCAAAAAAAGTTCTTGATACATAGCCTAGGGTGGCCTTGAACTTGTGATCCTTCTGTCTCAATCTCCCGCATGCTGAAATTTCACACGAGCCTCACCATGCAGGTCAGTAAGGGCTTCTTAATAGATGCAATCACTATGGTCTTTCTTCCCTAAAATCTCACGAGGTGGGTCATACTAAAGAAAGAGAACAAGGTGAGAAAAGAATGAGGGAGGGGGAGGGAGGCTATACAGGTACAAGGAACGAACGCTGGGGCAAGCTGAGCTAACCCTCCCCGTGGCATCGTACCCACCTCACAGTGGCATTTTACTCATAATTTGATTCTCCCAGGATACAAAGCGACATGGAGCCCACCAGCTGACTGATGTTCCAATACCCACCTCTTGGCAGAGTCCAGCCAATCCTCGGGCTCCATCACTACCAGAGCCGAGCAGACAGTTCAATCAATCCTGGGTCAATCTGTAATTGAAACCACACACACTGCCCCTCCTCACTGTCAAATTTATTAAGCTGATGTATGTCAGTGTCTCCTCCTAGTCCAGCAAAGGGCGAATCAAGCAACAGTAGAACCAAGGCCACCTTATCATTCCATGGCCCAAGGCATTGTATCTTTCTTTTTTTTTTTTAAAGATTTATTTATTTATTATATGTAAGTACACTGTAGCTGTCTTCAGACACTCCAGAAGAGGGAGTCAGATCTCGTTACGGATGGTTGTGAGCCACCATGTGGTTGCTGGGATTTGAACTCCGGACCTTTGGAAGAACAGTCGGGTGCTCTTACCCACTGAGCCATTTCACCAGCCCGCATTGTATCTTTCGAATATGAGCATGAGAGAGTTTTTTCGAGACAGCCAACTTAAACACTTTCCTGGAGACTGCTCTGTACCACACGGAGCACTGCCCCTGTGTGGTCACAGGGAGTGACTCTTGTTCTAGCAAAGTGTAAAACTCTCAGTGGAGCTGGTGACTCATCTACAACGCCGTTCCTTCTCCGGTCCGTGTAGCCCATCATGAGCCTTAGAGAGCCTGGACAGTCCCAGTGCCACCTCTCGGCTATTTTCCAGGCAGGTTGTATTAAGAAATCTACAATGCCTGTGATGTGAATAGCAGAAAGAAGAGGTGCAGTTGTACAGTGCATTGCGGCAGCACTGGCCAGGCGTTTGATATCTAGGGGGTGGGGGAAAACAATGGGAAGGAGCTTCCCTGATGGACTCAATTTCATAATCCATGAACTGGCAATATGAGCTGTCTGTAGTATTCTGCCTAAGCACCAAGCAGCCCTCGATTTGGAGTAGGAAAGCAACAGCCTACAAGTAACCAGGCAGCAAGAAGATGCTGTACTTACATGGCTATGTCCCCTTTCATTCCTCAGGCACCTTCCAATCCATAGCAGTATTTGCATCTTCAAATGCTGTCAGTGAGCAAGGTTTAGGTCTCCTAGTTGTGGTAGGATGTGATCAATGAAGCTCATGGTGGCAAAGCTGTTGCTGAGGCTGGACGTTCACTCTGAAAAAACACGGAAGAGAGAGGGAGTCTGCCACTGATAGCTAACATCAGGCTCTCCAAACCCACCTCCATCAGTTTGGCCCATGGAGGCTGCCTTGAGCTCAGGGAAAGATGCGTATCCAGTTTACACTGGCTTCTACTAGATGAGGACAGAACCTCCCTCCCGTCCCCAACACACACACACACACACACACACACACACACACACACACTCACACACACACACAGACACACACCTATTACAGCATTCCCAACAGTCTCTAGACATGGTGGTGAGCACTTCCTAAAGGAAGGCAGCTGGACAGACCATGGCTGAAAGACCTAGGCCTACATGAGAATTAAAATATCTGACACCAGCATCACGTGGGGAATGAGCAAGATATGCCCTACCCATGGAGACCTGGACTTGACCTTCTGCTCTGACTGCGCTGTGGTCTGAAAGTCTCCGGGCTTCTGCTCCCTGTCATAGGCCTGTGCTCAGGGCCTGCTCCTTGACAGAGTGTGGAGCAGGCATGAGGGAAAGGTGTCAGGAGGTGCTGGCCACTGGGTAGCAGCTGCCTCCTGCATCCCAGCAAAAGCCCTTCTCACCAGTGATGGTGTCGTCTCAGCACAGGGCTGGTGTGAAAGAAGGCTAGTGCTCCTATCCTTCTAAGTGCTCCCATCTAGTGTCAACCTGAGACTTGACACCCCATGTCACAGTAGTGGCAAGGACTTCCCATGGAAAGCTTGAATCAGGAAATGAAACAGCAGGACAGAAAACCTTCTAAGTGAGCATTGGCTAGGAATGAGCCCAGAGCCACCTGGCGGCCACCCCAGCAGGCCTCTCCTGGTTGTTGAAGGCCTGACTGAATGCCACAGGCTCACTTGTTTCTCTCCTCTCCATGTCCCCTCTTAGATCCCAAACACCCAGCACCACTTGAGCCTTATTTCTCTCCTCTAGCCACGGTCCAGCCTTTTCCTTCTGGAATGACTGGCAGATAGGCATGTCCAAGCCTCACCTCCTATCTTACTACTCACCCACACTGAGCTAGGGGTTGTCTTTTGGATATTAGAAGACAAGACCACACATCTCTCCAGGTCACAGATATTTAATTTGGAAAATGCACCTTGGGAGAATCTTTGCGGAGACTTCTGTTGGCTGTGGCTACTGAGCCTGGGTGTACAGGATGCATCTGCACGGGCTAGGGTACATTTCTTAGGAAGACTACCTCCACGATGACTGTTGCCACAGGTCACACGCTACACTGTCATACAGAGAGCAGGGTCTGAATGCATGCTATGAAAGTAAGACATGGGTGTGAATGGAGTCACGAGACCATCATGGCCGAGCGCAGGGAAAAGGCACTAGAAATGGGACAAAAAGGGCAGCTCTGACCCCACAATGCTGAGCAAGTGTGTGATAGATCCCTGCAGCATCCAGTGCTGAAGGCAAAAAAACAAAAAACAAAAAAACAAAAAACTTTTATATTGTGTTTGTGAGGCAGAATCTTGCTATGTAGCCCAGGCTGGCCTGTAACTCACAATCCTGCTGCCTCAGTCTCCCAAGGACTCCAGGCGAAATTCACTTTTTTTGCCTTCTATCTTCACCAGAAGAACCGTATCTAAATGTGAAATAAAACCTGCCAAGCATAAAGAGAAACGGTAAGATGAGACCCATGGCCGTGAGGACAGGCAGTTTCCTTAAGTAAGACACAAAGCTTTTCCAAGGAGAAGTCCTGGACAGCTAAGTACTTTGGAAAAAGACAATTAACAGGGAGAAGTGGCAGCATTTCCAAGCAGGCAGGATGCTGTGTGTCTGGGAGGCATAGAAAATTCCTTCAAATCAACACAAAGGCCTCAAAATGCCAACAACAAATCAACAGACACAGCAGTTCAAAGAGCGAGAATAAAGTGCACATTAAAAATGCTTGAAAACACCCAAAATGAGGGAAACGCGAGCAAATAAGACACGCTCCCCTCGTACTGCCAGGAGCTAGCGTTTTGAAAATGTTGAGCATTAATAAGTGTGTGAAGAGACGGGTACGGCTACACGCTCCAGGGAGTCTGGACTAGTCAGCTGCTTAAAAGACGATCTGGCAAGGCTATTAAAATGGAAAGCGCACGTACCTGGCAATTCTAACTCAGAGTGGAAACGCTCCCTCCTGTGCCCACCAAGCATGTATAAAAATAACAGCATCGACCACCTTCTCCTTCATAAAACCAGAACTCTAAAATAGCTATCAATTAGGCAATAGCTAAAGGAACGCTGGACCATTGTGTGGAATAGTATGCAGCAATTAAAAGGAATGGGTATTCCATACATAATGCCATGTGACGGTATATATGATAAAAGCAGGCTTGGGGCAGGGAGTGGGGGGATGAGTCAGTTGGTAAAGGTTTGTGAAGATCTGAGTTAGATTTCCAGAAACCATCTTATAAAGCTGGGTGTGGTGACCCATGCTTATATCTCGGTTCTGGGATAATGAAGATGAGCAGATCCCTGGGGCTTATTGGCCAGTAAGCCCAACCCAATCAGCGAGTCCCAAATATCACCGAGAGACCCTGGTTGTTTTTAAAACAACAACAACAACAACAACAAAAAACAACAACAACAGCAACAAAACCAAGGTGGATAGCTCCTGAGAAACAGCATGTAGGGTGTGCCTCTGGTCTTCACACACATATGTGTGTCCATAACTCCCAGGCAGAAACACAGAAAGGAAAGAAAAATGCGCAGGAAAAATGACCATAAATTCACCTTTTAAACATACACAGCGGTATCCTTACACCTATAATAATAGATGTGTCAGTAAATGTATTGAAAATGGTTTGGAAAATGGTATCAGATTTGGGGACAGAGTTACAATAAACTCGCCTTAGTTATGGTTTTATTGCTGAGATAAGACATCAACACCAAGGCAACTTATAAAAGACCTTACCTGGGGGCTCACAGCTTCAGAGGGTGAGTCTGAGTTGATCACAGTGGGGGGCAGGGCAGCAGGCATGGCATTGAAATCTCAGCCGAAAGCTCACATCTTGAAATACATCCACAAGACAGAAAGAGCTAACTGGGAATGGCCGGGCGTTTTTAGCCTCAAAGACCCCCACCCCAAAGTGATACACCTCCTCAAACTCCTTCCCACATAGTTCGACCCACTGGGGTCTAGGAGTTCAAACCAGCACAAACCCTTCCTTCTTTAAAGGGGATCTGTCACAGTGAGAAGAATAAACAGGAGAGAGAATGCCCAAGGCACTGTGTAATGGGAATCTCTGTGATCCATCCTTTCATTACCAGAAGGAAAACAATCTTCAGAATTCAATATTAAATTTCTTTTGTAAGGAACAAGAAATCTGAAGACAAACGCAATGTATAGAGATTCCCATTTTGCTCTCTATTAAGAGACCTTGTCGTTATGAAGCAAAGGCAGCTTTGTCCTCGGTGGAAGAGTTTCTGCGGGGTCTACTCTGTCCTGGAAGGTTATCCGGTGCTGCCAGACAGTAATGTCTGGGACAGAAGTCTCAGAGTTTCTTCTGGAAGCAATCACGTCAGAGAGCTGGCCTCTTTCCAACTGCCAGCTGCTAATCCCAGCATCTCATGCATCCTGACTAAAGAAACAGGCCTCAGACATGGGAGGCCGAGGCGGGAAGATTGCTGTGAGGTCACAGTGAGTTTGAGGCCATCCTGGGCTATAGTGTGATACCCCATTTCAAAACAAAACAAAACAAAACAGAAACAAGCAACCAAAACCAAAACCAATGCAACTACTGAGAGCAAGTGAGGGAGGGGGAGAGAGAGAGGGAGGGAGGGAGGGAGGGAGGGAGGGAGAGAGAGAGAGAGAGAGAGAGAGAGAGAGAGAGAGAGAGAGAGAATCATGACAAACATGTCTTATGACTCACTATGTATCAGGCCTTATTTATCTGCAGGGCTCAGCACCCTGAATTTCCCCTAATACATTAACTTAAAGAGAACAGCAGCTTTGGGTGACCATTCAACGGATCAAGAAAGCTGAGGTTCAGTAGGATTCGGGACATTGAATCACATGCTCACACTATCCCACGCTCCCTCAAGCTCCCCTCCCCCAACTACATTAAGCAATGAGGGCTGGCTTTGTTTCAGTGAGTACGCGTACATCAGTTTTCAACTTCTTCCCAGGTGAGCTAAGGGGTAAGAAAGGGCTACCATTGCTCCTATGGTGGCCCTGGCAAGTGACAGTGGTTAGGAACAGAGCAGGATCCACTAAGTCCGAGCCACAGGGAGTACAGAACTCTTTTGCACATCCTAGGAGACAGGAGTCTGTTGACTCTGCCAGGAGCAAGGGGACTGGAAAGCAGAGGACACATTCCCATGGAGGTTGCCCTGCCCTGCCAGAATGCAAATGTCCTGGGTTCCTTCAGTTCTACTTATCAAAAAGAGTCTGTTCATCATGCCCGGCTCATTCATGGCTGGGCTCTAGTGCTATCCATTAACAAAGAGCTGAAATCCCTCCAACTGGTATTCCTAGGTGGCGAGGAGGATTTCTGATGTTAGTCCTGTTTCTAATCTATCACCAGAAGTGAGGTAGGAAAAATAAACAACATGGTCCAACCAGCAAGGTGGGTGGTACACTTGCCTTCCAGGTGCTGAGAAATCTTAGAGAAAAACGAATGGTGTAGGTAGCAAAGTCCTCACAAATTGAGATGCTCAGAGAAATTTAGCAAGAGTGGCAGATGGGATAGATGGATTCATTTAAGTCGAAGTCTATTAAGCAATTTTGGGGACATGTTTGAATGGAACATGTTGGTTTTTTCCTAGCTGCCTCCAGCTAGCTCCCAATGATGGTCCTAGTAGGACACAAGACGTTACACAGCTAAGCCACACCATCGACCCACATATGCTTACATTCACCCAAGGTTCTGCATGGTCCCCTTTTCTAGGCAAGACCAGACCTCAGCTTACTATAAGATCTTCCCAATTTCTAATATGCAGAGCAGATTCCGTTTTCTTGGTGACACATTTTTTCTGAACACTCTTAGCTCATTTCAACTTCCGCCAAGGAACTGGCCCTGCCGTGAAAGTCCATACCCTTGCCACACTGGTCTGGGGTCACTGTACACATGCCTAGCTTCCCTGAAGAGCTAAGCATGATCGTTCTCCAGCTGCAGCTCTGTGAAGACCAGGATGGATCTCCCTCTCTCTCTGACCCTGGGCAACCGGTCCATGAGAAACAATGTTATTTAAAAAGATGCATGGGTGAAGTAATGTCAGGTACAGCGCCTGGCTCATCTAAGATGTCAAGGTCTGAGAAATATTTCCCAAACCACAAGTATTTAAAGTAAGGTAATTCCTTACCCACTGGCACCTTAGTTAGGTAGCAATTCATCCAAACCTGAGAATTATCCATGTCCCATAGAGGCAGGCCCACTCGCGCACACACATCACAGCTGAAAACAAGCCTCCAGAGGTTCCTTCCCCGCCCCCATCCTAATGCAGGTTTTGAGGTTCATGGTGCTGAGTGCCAGGACATTCCAGCCCCACCAGAATACAGCCCAGAATTAAGCAACGCTTCAGTGTGGAGCAGAAGGGCTCCCGGGGACAGCAGTGGTAAGAATGGAAGGATGCTTCACAAATAGAAAAGTTATTGATTACGGGGGTAAGGGTGTCTTTACAGTTTAGGGAATTCCTAGTAAGCAAACAATTCTAAAGAGGTAACAGAAGGTTAAGGTCTCATTTACCAGCCCCTAGGGTCAGAAGAGACATCTCAAAGCGCCACGCGTCTACACACCTGGCAGTCAGGTTCTCCGGTGATGCGAAGTCCTCTGGCCAACCTGCTTGCTCTGTGCAAGTGCTGGGTCTGAGGGAGGGGCTTAGCATCACCCAAGAGCCTTGAGCTCGCTCAGTCTCTGGTGTGCGCGGAGCAAAGTCTCCGCAGTGGCTCTACCAGCTGGGACACACAACCATCGCACAGATCCCCGGGAACGCCAGAGACAAAATGATTTTGGAATTTTGCCTGCTATGAAACCAAGGATGGGATGATCACTCCCCTTGCCCCCACTCACCGGTTTCTCGGAGTTATGTCCATTTCCCCTTTGCTTCTGACTCCTGAAGGCATCTGCGAAGAGACCGGATTCCAAGGCTCACCGAGAGAGGAGACAGGGTGAAGTGGATGGTAGCTGGGAGGTGTACTCTCTAGAGTCCCTGCTCTACCCTGAGGGATAAGGATGGAGGGGTGCAAAACAGCCGATTTCGTTCCCACTAAGCCTCCGGGATCCTTCTGGGACGTCGCATGGTGGGTGACTGGGACTCTGGGAGGAAGAGACTTGCAGCGAGCAAAACTTTCGGTCCTCCAGCGGCGACTGGACGAAAGAACCTGTGCTTCTTCCCGGGGTCGCGCCAGGGTTGCTGGCTGGACAGGGCGGCGGGGCGCAGCATCCTGGCGCGAGGCGACCCTGCCCGGCTGAACCGGCGGCGCACTCAGGCTCTGCTCTCAGCCTGCCGGACTCCGCGCTCTCCCGAGCCCCGCGCACACGGCGCCTCTCTGGCGCCCCCAGCGGCTGCACGCAGCACAGCAGGGCCGGGCAGGGCCGAGCGCGCCCCGCCTCCCGCCTCCTCCGCCGCCCTCCTCCCCCTCTCAGAACACTCAATGTCGGAACGTTCCGAAGATGACGTCGGAGCGTTCTCGAATCCCGTGTCTCTCGGCTGCTGCTGCCGAAGGAACAGGGAAAAAGCAACAAGAAGGAACAGCAATGGCGACACTGCACCGCAAAGTGCCCAGTCCGGAGGCGTTTCTGGGCAAACCCTGGTCCTCCTGGATCGACGCCGCCAAATTACACTGCTCCGACAGTAAGAACCCCACCGCCTGTACCTCCTTTTATTATCCTGTAACCTTTCCATTCACCTAGAGCCACTGGGAAAAAGTGTGTGTGTGAGAGAGAGTGGCCCCCGGCGTCCTCCATGCTTCTCTCTCTCTCTCTAAATAAATACACACAGACACAGACCATCAGAGCACAGAGAGGCCCGGCTGCCAGCAAAGCTGTCTGTCTGTCTGTGCCTGGCTCTCCGGGGCAGGCAGCCTGCGGGGTGGGCTTTCGCAGCCCCACGGTGGTGTCTGTTTAAAAGGCGACTCTGTTGCTGCTTGCATAGTTTTTTTTTTCCTTTCCTTTTTTGGGGGTACCTATCTGGGCCAGGTAGATGGAAAGCCAGACTCGGGAGAAAATGTTGCATTGTCAAATTTTGCAAGATTTTCAGATACAGTATTTAGATCGATCTGTTTGTCAATAAACACTCTCCCTCCCCCCTTGACTTTGGCATCCCCCCTTTTTTCCTCATTTTCTTTTTTCCTTTTCTTTTTCATCTGCAGATGTAGATTTAGAAGAGGCTGGAAAAGAGGGTGGCAAAAGCAGGGAGGTTATGAGGCTTAATAAAGAAGGTAAGTGGAGCTCTTGGCATGTTAGTGTTAGCTTGTGTGGCAGAGTCTTCACAGGCTTTGGAATATAATGTGAATTGTTCTGTTGGGTACAGAGTGACTAAGGCTTGTCAGAAATTGAGCACGCCCAGGTGACTACTGCTTCACTGTTAACTTCCTTCTTCGAAGTATAAATACAACTTGGGGGGGGGGTCTTTCAGTGTGGGGGAGGCTGTGGAAGGCAGAAGTTTACTGCACTCCGCTGGAGTCCACATTGGTCTCTGCCATTCTCCTTGGAGCACCATTGGCCAATGGTGGTGGTGGGGTTTGAAATCCCTGAGTGAGGAGGCATGGGGCTCCCTTCACAAGCATTCCAGCCTCCCTTGTATGTAAATTCACAAGTTTTAATGAACCCCACATGGTCGGTCATTCCGGCAGCTTCTCCACTCTCACTGAAAACCGTTGCACATGGCAAGCCTTGGCTGCAAGTAGCATTTTGTTACTTGTTGCTGGTCACGGTCACAGACTGTAGGCAGTGACCAGGGTTAGGGGTTATCAATATGTGCAGATCTTTGGCCTGCACTCTGACCCCTCCCCCCACAAATCTGTGCTTCCCAGCATGAAAATATGATACCTGAAAGGGGACACATTGAACAGACAATGACCCCAGATCTGGCATGTGAGTGAAGCCATTATGTCAGGCCTGGGCACACCATACACCTTTGGTTGTTGTAAATCAGTGATCCTTGTTTGCAAGCCTGCCATTGGTCACTCTGGCCTCTGGCTTCAAATGGAGCCACACTGGAGGACCTACTTTGTGCTTAAAGAAAGGATGGGTTCGTTTGAATTGTGATGCACTATCTGGAGTCTTGTATGGAGAACTGGCCGAAATTGGTGGTGGGAAGGAGTCATGGAGGGGCCAGAGGAATTGATGGGGGTTGTCAAAAAAGTTCAGACGTAACTTGACAGTAGGAGCATTTTCTCATCCGCGGCGAGTGGAGAAAAGCCATTCGAGTCTGCAGCCTAGTCCACTGGTGAAAGGGGGTGTTGCCCGCAGAGGTGGATGAGACCTGCTTGGAAAGTTGGGACTTGCGGACTCACACCAAGAATTGCCGATTTTCAGTGCCACACTATTTCCTGACCGTCCAGTAAGACGAATCGCTTGTGTTTCAGGAAAGAACGTGGACATTAAAACATTTACATCTTAACTCAAGGGCTGTTCTCCGGCACTGTGTTTCTGCTAATTAAGTACTTTGGGAACAAAACATTATTCTAAAGATGTTTGCCTCTAAATATCTTAGCGTGATCTTGATGCGTGTGTTTAGGATCCTCGGGGGACTGGCGTCAAGCGGGCTTCTTACAAGTGGCAGCTTATTGGTGCTAAATGTTCATGTGTGTTGGCAATGGAAAGGGATCCCCAGTGGTCGCCTCTCTTCCCAGGAAACTCTTGAGGTCTTGAACCTTTTAGAGAGCTAAGCTCTCAGACCACCAGCACTGTATGCTAAAGTTGACTCAAGGCTGTGGCGTGCACAGGATTGGCACGTGGCAGGCCAGGGTGATGAGTTAGGACCATAACCCACAAAATTTATCTTCCTGCTGCCCCATCTATGTCAGACTGCTCTTGTTCTCAGGTTCTCTTTGCTGCACGAGCAAGGGAGAATGAAATGCTCTCCTTCTCTCAGAAATCATAGTCTTGCTTCTTCTCTCCTCTGTCCTGTGAGGGTACAAGGATTTGCTTCGAATTGAATGCGTTTGCAGGAGGGACACCCTGTCGCTGTTCAGTGTCCCAAGCAGTTGGCTTATATAGCCAGGCATGGACTTAATCTCTTTGTTGTGGGCCTCGTGGAGTGGCCTTGGGTGACAATGAGGAATGAGAAGTTCCTGAGGTCTTCCTAGTGTAGGAACGCAGCTTTTCTTACAGAGAACATGTGTGTAGCAAGTGCATGCCCTTTGGTAAGAACTTAAGAGTTGGGCCGAGGCTCTGTGTCACAGTGTGGTCACATTGGGCCCCCTTGTTGGAGTAATCAAGTGGGAGGCCTTAGGGTGGGCAGATACTTGTGAAGGATGATTGCAGGACCCAGCGTAGCCCCTGTGGGACTCTGTGCATCTGTGTTTATGAACATACATGCCTGGCCATGGTGCTGTTGGCTAGAAGCAGGTCTTGAGGAGAAATATGGTAATAAAAGAATAAAAGTTTAGGGTTGCAATTGAGAAATGGCAGGACATACTGTTGCAGTGCCAAGTATATAACATAAAACCTACCATTGTAAGCTTTCCTGAGCACATAACCCAGTGGTATTAAGTATATTTACAGTGTCTTACAACTGTCACTAATCTTCATTTCCCGGCCTGTTTACCGTCTCAGCAGACGTAATCATATGTGCGATGATTTCCCATGTCCCCCAGCCCCTTGGTCCTGGCATCTTCCATTCCCTTTCTGCCTCTGGGAAGGTTCCTGTTCGAGATTCTTCAGGGAACCTGACTCCTCCCACGACGATATTTGCCCTTCGTGGGTTGAGCTTGTTTCTCTTAGCAGAGTGTTCACAGGGTTCATCCATGTTACATCGTGTATCAGTTCAGGCCTTTTCAAGGTAGAGTCATGCTCCTTTTGGCATCTACTACTCATCCATTGGGTGTGTGGGCCGTTTCTACCTTTTGACTATTGTGAATAGTGCTTTTCTGAGCATCAATGTGGTACAATCATTTTTCAGACGGGAAGTGAGGCTGGAAATATGAAATTGGAGTCATTTTGCCTCCCGAGCTATCTCGCCACTGCTGGGGCAGATACTGCAGGCACTGGCAGACTTTTTGAGTAATCTGGTAGTTGACATCTCCTCCTGCATCCCTTCCTTTGCTTTGTCGCCTATGCTGAGGAGGTCCTGTTAGCTGGATGCTCTGAAGTTTCCGTGAAGAACCTTCCCATCAGCCTTCCTATCCCCTCTAAAATTATACTTACAGAGGATTCAGCAAAGGCATTTGAATTGCAAACTGTTGCTAGTTCCCTTTTGGCCTGGGCTTGTGAGGGCTGCCTTAGGGTAGCTTCACTGAAAGACGAACTAGGGAGAACTGGGAGCCAACCTGGCACTCAGGCCCTGGGGAGAAAAAGGCTCACTTCTCTGGGTTGATCCTATAGACGTAAAGCAAGGGTTTGGGACTAACTGCCCTCCGTAGTCACTTTGAAACCTCTGTACTCAGGCTTTCCTAGTGAATGTCTCAACATTTAAAATACCGCCATGCCGAACAATCTGCCTCTAAAGAAACTTAAAAACAAAATGAAACAAAAACTCATCGCATTTAAAACAAACAAAACACCTTAAATGATTTCAGAAATATTGAGAATAACAGGGTATATTTTCTCAGTTTTTAAAAAAGTTTAGCTCAATATAAACAAAACAAACAAACAAATGAAAACAAACCAACAAAAAAATCCAACTGGACTGTGTAATCTGCTTACTAGAAACAGTTTGTGAATAGTTTGGGGTCTTCAGGACCTGAGTCCAGACCACAGGAGCTTAGTCCCAGAGCCCACAGATGTGAGGGGCTGCATCCAGACCTTAGCAGACAAGAGGGAAAGAATCTCAGTCCAGACCTCACAGATGTGAGAGACCCAGTCCAGATCGCAGCAGAGGAGAGGGGTCTCAGTACAGACTCCAGAGAAGTATAGGCCTGAGCCGAATGTCTACCACAAATGTGTGACCCCCAGGAAGAACACTATGGCCTCAGTTTGGTCTGAAAAGCCATAGCTTTCCTCAGAGGAGGCTCTAAGGAGCCCTGCTGGCACACTCATCATGAGAACTGTGCTAACTGATAGAAAATTCTAAGGAAGGCCATTTTTCTATGCTAAAGCTGTATATCACACTATTTTACCCAGCCAGGTAGGTGTGGCCTGAAGACGTTTCCCAAGCCAAAGTCTCACTCAGTTGGGGAAGATGTTTTCATTACTAAGGGTCTCAACCAAACTCTAAACAAAACAAAACTAACTTGTAGACAAAGAATGGCATCCACGTGTCTCAGAAGGGCCCTTAACTATGAAACAGATTATCAGGGCCGCTAGGAAGCAAGACAGAGAGCTCAGTGTATCGTAAGAGCTGACTGCATGCCCTCTTTGATTCCTTTTTATTATTACAGATATTACCATCATTTATTACTGAAACTAGTTCTGTAAAACTAGGTATTAGTTTAATTACCATGAATTTTTAAGTCATCTGTGGTTAAAAAAAAGTCATATTGTATAAAGAACTTCAATTTTAGAGCAAAGTGCATTATAATTTTATAAGGCTTAATGATTAAAAACAATTTCTTTGGACATAGAGTATTCATACATTAGTTAAGAAGCGGGTTTTGTCAAAGGCAAGAGAAAAATACTTAGGCTTCTGAGCATGAAGAGGTTTTCTTTTTCTTTTTCTTGTTTTTCTTTTTCCTTTCCCTTTCTGATGGCTTCGGAGGTCTACAAAAATACTTTTCAAATGATAAGTTGTTTCATTTTATCACGGAGAAAAATAAGTTCTCCAGGGACGTTTTCTGGGCCTTCTGGACTTGGGCAGTAGGCTGTAGTTCCCAGCATTTCATTTGGTGGAGGTAAATGTGAAATGCATCCAGTCTCAGAGAGCACCGGAACAGAGAAAGCTTGCTGTGGAAGGCCCAAGTGCTCTGGAGAGCCAGGAACGTGGAGTGGGCTCTGCCTGGGCTCAGAGTTTAGGGCTGAGAAGAACCGACCAGCTTAGGGAGGAAAATGGCAGCTGGCCTGGGAAGATGATGTATTCTTATGATCCAAGGGAGGGAAGCCAGAGACAAGCCATAGAGATTTATGGGAAACTACCCGAAGCTTCTTTATCTCTACACTGGCAACTCTGTTATCTATGCTAATGGGAGACGGGAAGGCCTCAGTCTGCAGATTACACAGATAACCCTTATTTTCACTGTTAATTCTAACTTCACTCTCTGCTGTACCTGCCCTTCCCTCCTCTGCTGGAAGTAGCAAGATGCGTTCCTGTTGGCCTTTTGTTGGCCTCTCCGTTGCCTTGGGCTTAGAAGGGAAAGCGGGAGAGCAGCTCAGGTGCTTAAGGTTAAAGGAGAAAAGAAGTGATGTGTTGGATAAAAAGGTTTCCCAGCCGACCTGCAGAGGGTGGCTGAGCTGAGGATGGGCGGTTGGAGCCAGCCACTCCACTTGGGGAAATAGGAAGTTTTTGGAATGAGAGTCTCTCTATACTAACAAGGATTTCCCTGTACCCAGATCCTGGGTAGAAAGCCAGAAGAAATGTGGCTTCCCTTCCTTCCAGAACAGGAAGTTAGACAGAATCCGCAGGCTTGGAAACTGGATATAATCATTCCTTAAAGGCACGAGTTGGATCAGGCCTTCATCTCTAAAGGAATAATGAGTTGTTGTTGTTTATTCTTTAGCTTTGAAGGCGTAGGCCTTAAATTCATCTAAAAACTGCTTCAAAATAATCTCCAAGTTATAAAAGTCAAGAGTCTTATATATACTTTACTGGAATGGTTCTTGCTCACCCATTTGTTTTGGTATCTTTCCAGAGATAGCCTGGGTGCATTGAAGTAGATATGTATGTGTACTTTCTTATCTCCTCAGACTGGGAGACCATGCTCCCCACTCTGGTCTAGCATCTTGCTATTTCTCTGTCTTGGAGGACCGAGTGTCTGTTAGTATAAGGGTGTTAAGTACAGTGTAAGGTATTGGTCTCCTGTGGTACCTGTGTATAGGAAGGTGCTGGACCTTTTCAGCTTCCTTCAGACACTGGAATCGACCCCTTGTTGTGCCTGCTCTGGGCAGACACTGGGACACAGTAGTGACAGACACGATGTCTCTTCCCCAAGAGCTCTTCCTTTCTGGCTACAACTACAGACCTCACAAAAAGCCACAATAATTGGGACATGTGTCCTGACAGAGAAAGCTGGATCGCTGTTGGAGAACACGAGAGGAGGGTCAGATTTAGGTTAGGCCCTCTCAGAAGAAATTTTACTTTGGCTAAAACCCAAAGGATGAATGGAAGTTCTCACTGTGTGTAGCTGGGTAAGGTGGAGTTGGAGGGAAAAGTCTATGTGAAGGCTCAAAGGGCATGTGACTATGGAATGTTCTAGAAATTAAATGGTTTTATTGCTAGAGTGAAGCCAGCAGAACAGAGAGGAACGCCAGTTTTCCCACCAGCAACACTGCTGACATTTTAAGCCAGGTACCTCTTTGGGACAGAGACGGTCTTGTGCATTATAAGATGTACAGCAGTGGCCTTTGACCTTTGGCTTCTAGTAGTGGCCCTTCACACCTCTAAACAGAGACAACATGAATGTCTCTACATGTTCCCCAGGGAGGCATCGTCACCTGGTAGGGAGTCAAGTGACGCTGGAGGGATAAGAACACAGGAAACTACTGAGAAATGAATGCAGAGATATTTTGCTACTATTCCCAGTTTTTGGGCCTACAGCCCAAATATGAGTCAACCTTACCAAGTGCCCAACAGGTCAAATGGACTGTGGCTCTTGGCAGTGCTGTAGCTAAGTTGAAGGGTCTAAGAGAGAGGGCTTGGTGGCTCCATCTCTAGTTAGCAGTGAGAACAGTGGGGTGCAGGTCCTGTTCTGACTGGCCCAGCCCTGCCTCGCTAAGGCAAGAGGAGGATTCTGATAATGATGGCATTTATTATTCAGTGGCCCCTGATGTCAGAAGCACCCTGGTGGAGCATTCAGATTTCAGTTTATATTGAAAGTCAGGCTGGAAGTACAACTGGCGCTCTCTGCAGTTTGATTACCCGTGGGATCTGCCTGAAATGGGGATGAGCAAGAGAACAGAGCAGCTGGCTTCAGGATCTCCACGCTAAGGACTGGGAAGCGTGGAGGGCAAGGCCAGGCCTGGCTCTTGAAGGCTTCTGACATATATGTCCCGTGCTTCACAGCATCATCTAAGACTGTACGGCCATGTTGACCGCTTTCCATCACTGGCTGGCAACAGCCTGGTGTCTCTGCTTGCACAGTTGATGGGAGAAAGTTAGGCAGGTTAGTTTTTCCATGCTTCTCTGTGGATTATGGTCCTGTCCTCTGGGTTGGCCTTCATTTGTGGCTTCATCCGTGACATCCTTCTGAATGGACATCCAGTGGCAGCAACCAACCGTAAGACCTGGTCCTAATCAAATCCTTTTTATCTGATGACCCCTGATCCCCCCTCTAAGCAGTCTAGTGTTCCCATCTGGGCAAAGTTATCCTTCAGGAAGTCAAACGTGGCTGTCATAGAAGCTATGTGTTGGCCCATGGCTTGGACCTCTGCTGAATATCATAGACATTGAATGGTAAGAGCAGACTTCTGTGTGTCTCTTCTAACTCAGTCTAGTGTCCTGCCATGACAGGCTCCCGGCTCTGTACTATGGCAAGGCTCAGACTGGCTACCTCTGCCAATGGACCTCACTTTGAACCCTGTTATACTGGCACTGATAGTGAGGACTTGGGCTGGCCCTTCCAGCAAGTGGGCCGACACTGAGGCTAGGATCCTATGAAGCTGAGTGTTTAGCTTGACTTACTCAGTTCCTGCAAAGAGAACCGGAATTCCCCAGGGGATAGAGCATTTGTTCTCATGTAGACAATCTATCCTTCTGGTTTTTTGGTTTGTTTATTTATTTGTTGTTTCCCCCACAATTCCATCTTCCAATTTTAAGGGGTGCTGTACTTAACGTAAAGAAGGAAACGAAATGCTTGCCAGGGCAGAACAAACTGGTACCGGGTCACTCTAATCGGAAAGGTACAAGCAAGTCGAGGACAGACTCTTGGAACACACAAGTGGCTATACTGATTCTGTACTTCTGCAGAGCAGATTCTGCGCTTGTGGACATTGATGGTTAATGACACCCTCAGCAGGGAGCAGTGTGACCTGCCCCACTACCCCAGTAGGTCATAGAGTCCTGGACAAGGCAAACGGGTGACAGCGTTTGTAGTGGTAGATGGTAGGTGGGTGGGACGCCTTCCCTTACCAAGGTGGTGTTCAACTCTTTAAAATAGTATATTGACCAAGATTGGAAATTCAGCTCAGCGGTAGAGCATCTGCTAGCATGCACAAGGCCCAGGTTTCACTTCCCTGTTCCCCACCCCAACCCCCTCCCGGCCTCCAAATGTGCTGGCCTCAAAAGGATGGATCCTGCCAGTGTTCATGTCTGTGAGGTTCCTGGAGGAGTAATGTTTGTGTAGACAGAATAGACTGGTACATCATGGTGGCTGAGGCTGGAAATGTAAAGTTTGGACTCCGTGGGCCCAAAGGTCCAGGTCTAGGGGCTAAAATGGTTAGAGGTGGTGTGGTGAAGGTTGTGTGGAAGTATGAATGTATTTAAAGCCACCAAACTGTGTACTTAAAAATAGCTACAGTGGTTAATGCTATGCTGTGTATATTTCACTACACACAGAGAGTTCATTGGCATGGCAGCCTTGGGAGTTTCATGCAGCATTATTTAAATTTTGACTCAGCCATTTCCCAGCTGTGTGTTAATTTCAGATTTAATTTCCTCATTTTCAGAACGGAATAATAGTTCCTCTCAGAGTTGCTGTAAAAATAAATGAGATACTATCTGGCATCCTATAGGTACTCAGAAATGTGAGCTGTGGTTACGGTCATATTATTTTTACCACATACTCAGGTCCTCTTCTTTGTCTTATCTGAGCTGCCATTTCCAGGGAACAGATTGTATCAAGATTGTTTCAGGAATGGGTCAGGACACTGAATGTGTACCAGACACCAGGCCAGATGTGTGTGTTGTCATTGGGTCCTCCTGATCACCCTGTGAGTCAAATCCTGTTCATAGCTGAATTTTAGAGAGTGGGGGAGGGGGTGTTGAGGCTCAGAGGTGTTGAGTTATTTACCCAGGTGGTTCAGCTGAGAGATGGAGGAGCTGGGATTCGAACACTGAGTCTGGCTGATTCCAGAATCTCTACTTTAATTAGGGTTGTGATGTCTCTCATTCTTGGAACAGTGTGGGACTGAGGCAAGGCGGAAGGCATCTATATACTTAAGGTACACTAAGAGGTGCTCATGTGAGCTTCTGCAGGCGTAGAGCAAGGACCTTCTTAAGTGTTGCATCTGGACACCTGGTTTGCCGCATCTAGCCCAGCCCTGTCAGGGGAGTGTGTCCTTTCGGCAGAATGGTGCAGAGAGACTAGCTGTCTGTCCCCCTTGCATCTGTAAGACCCACGGCTTCCCATCAGGCTTCTCATCAGCCATGGGCTTTCTCATCCCAAGGCCCCAGCTTTGGGCCTGTGTGGTCAGGGCACTGGCCCCAGGGAGGCACAGGAGCTGATGCAAACTGTTCCTTTTTAGAAGAAGGTGTTAGCAAGGATGGTTGCCAAGCAACTCCAGGGCCATCTATCTACAGCAATGATGTCCCCCCCTCCGCACCCCCCTCTTTGAACATCTTCTAGGCTGCTGTTCAGTTTGCTCTTGGCGTTGGGATTGTTAGTATTTTCATGAAGGGTGCGCTCCTTTGGATGACGGAGTGCAGATAGCTTTTCAATACCTGCCACATTCAGGGTGTCCTTTTGATGGTGATATGCCTGCTAAGTGGGTGTGAAAGTCCTTTGCCTCCTGCAGCCACAGCATGCCCTAGCTGTTGCTGGCTCTGAGGGGTAGTGATGAAGAAGGTTTTTTGGACTGGAGTGGCCGAGAAAGACCCAGAATGCACCTCCCACATGAGCACATGGTGAGGTAGCCATGTTCAGCTCCCGTCAGTCTGGATTTCAGCTGCTGTTCACTAGCAAGGCCACTTGAACAGTGTATATGTGATGCTCTCACTGGCCCCGGAGATGCTGCTCCTTGCTTCTCCCCACCCCCACCTCATTTGAGACCAGAGAATGGCTAGCATGTGATGTTTCTTCAGTACTGTTGCCATCGCTGCAGTCCCCTCCTCTGTGTGGGATCTTAGGCACCCTGGCCTGCTGACTGATGGTTTGATTGCTTTTTAGTTTTTATTTCCCTGGTAAACGTCAGGGCTCCTTTCGTAGTGTCACGCCCAGACTAGGAGGAAGGAAGTGAGTCACTGGAAAGTGTCACTGGTTACCTTGGGGTAAAGAAATCCCTACCTATGAACAAGAGCCCCTGTTAACCTTGTCCCCGTCCTCCATCCCATCCCCCGAAGTCTCTCATGTCCTGTTCTGTTCTTCCTTACCATCCGCTGCAGAAGACCAGCAAGACCCAAACAGGACACGTGTGCAGGTGAAGGCTCCCACGTCCCGTGGCTGACACAAAAGGCTTAAGTGGCAGAGACAGGCCCAGAATATACAAATCAGGTCTGAACAGATTAAGGGTCTCCCTGGTCAGTCTCCAAATGGAGTAACTGGGAACGTCTATCAATCAGATGTGTCTAACCTTTGGCCTAGGATCCGAGCGCATCCCAGGCTAGCCACGACTACAGCTCAACACATTTGCAGGTGGCAGTGTCACGACACAGTGTCAAAAGGTTGAATATTCCTGCCTTAGACAGAAGAGATCCTGAGGGCTGTGGGAAGGCCGTGCTTTATCGTATGTGTGCTTTTATATCATGTGTGCCTCTTATTTGGGAGTGGTTCTGGCTTCTACTTCCCTGGTTTCCATCCTGGGCTAGCCTGTTCTCCATACCCCAGACTGATATACTAACTTAGTATTCAGTATTTCTGTCTCCCCCTTCTCTGCATACCACCTCAAAATTAATCTCCCCCAAATTAATATTTATCAGGTGTTCAATAAATGAATATTTTCCATTACTTCCCAGAAACTGCAGTTCTCCAGGTCCTGCACTCAGGCCCCACCTAGTCCAGCAGGTAGAGTGCGCCTCAGAGGAGTCTCGGGCAGCCATACTTGTTCCTCCTCTGTCTCTGCTTCCCTAGTCTCCTCCCTTGTGCTCATAGCCACCTTTTGTTTCAGGACCAGCTTTAGCCTGGAAATCTCTTCCCTGCATCTCGCATGGCAGGCTGTATGGCCTCTAGGTTCCCCGGGACACTGTGCTGCAGGCCGAATTCACAATGCATTGGGCCCTCAACTGTTTAATTCCTCCCACCGTTCCATGAGTGCCAGAAGTCAAACTTAGCTCATCAGGCGTGCATGACAAATGCCTTCCCCATGGGATCATCCTGTAGTGCCAGGAAGTTCCTCTTTTAGCATTCAGAGGTAACCCCCAGCCTGCATCTTCCCATTCAATGTCAACATTAAGGTTGCTCACACAGAAAAAGATGGTATGCCACCAGAGTCACCTGTGCACACACCATGTAGACGAAAACAGTGGCCTGTATTGTGCCTTGTTTCATTGTAAATGTATATATAAAATTTATAATTTACATATATATGAACACATACATTATACACACACATATATACATCATATACATATATATCACATACATATATATGTAACGTTTTAAAATGAGTTGCAGGCCTAATGGCATTTCACCTGTTTGTTACTCTGTCACATCCTGACTTGTTTTCTTGAGCTAACACATCCGAGTTTTCAGAGCTTCATCTTATAAAACCGTGCTATGCATTGCAGAGATGGGTTTCCTTCTGCAGTGAGCACCACACCTGTGTGGGGACTGCTCTGGCACTCGGTGAAATCCCCGTTCCACAGCAGGGAGTTTCTCAGGACCCCCTTAGCATCCATCAGTGGTGGCTGCCAGGATTCATCATTTCTTCACGGGGAGAAGGATGACCGCTTACAGATTCCATGCCTCTGACCTACTTTTTCCAGCCAGCATTCGTCAGTGAAGAAGGCACCATTCTTTTAGATTCCACTTAAAAGCTGGAGTGGGGGCTTTCCCTTTAATTACTAACTTTCAGACATTGGGTTTGAACACCACGATTCTTAAGCTGGCAAGACTGAGGATTGGTGTGCTGGCATTTCAAGATGTGTGTGTTGTGAAAATACAGTCATCGCGGAAGTTCAGAGACAGGGGACGCTCCAGGAAGAATGGTGCTAGGGGTTAGTAGAGCCCGAGTTTTAAAACATTATGAAGCATTACCCCACACACTCAGGGGACCCTCTGCTTTAATTTGAGGAAGGAAGAAGATAATTACACTTGCAATAAGCTGGTTCTTACCTTCCGATTGGAGAATTTAGGCTGGCTTAGGTGAGCCACTGAGGCAAATTGCAGACTCGGGTGAATGGGACTCCTGTGTGTTAGGAAGCCAGGGTGCTTCCTGTAACCCTGACTCATCAGGAAACCGCTGAGCACCCAGGAAGTGGGTGACACGGGGCTGGGTCCTTTGTGGGGTACGAGGGGGAAGCCTCGGCCACTACCCTCAGGAACTCACCATGCAGCTCACTGGGGTCCCTGACACTGCACAGAGGATGGAGTGGGGTTCAAGATTCCCAGTGATAAGAAGAGGAAAAGACTTCAGTTTATGGTCAGCAAGACCTTTAAGGGCAGGGCTGCTTGGCTGTGGCTCTGCGTGGAACACAGTAAAGGGTATGTTGTAGAAGCCAAGTTCTTGTAGGTAGGTAGGAAGGAAAGAAGGAAGGAAGGGAGGGAGGAAGGGAGGACACTTTAGATAGAAACAGCAGAAATGGCTAGGATGTGGAGAGTCCGTGTTCCAGGGAAGAGTTACGAAGGCCTTTGGAGAGCTGTGAGTTCCCCAGGAAGCTGCTGTTGGGAAAAAGAAGGCATGGTGAAATTCATCAGGACCAAAGGGAAACCACAGCTTCATCCATGGGATGGACCACTGCAGGCTTGCATGGGCACTGCACAGAAGCACATCCCTTGGTTCAGAAATTATTATATACATCTTGCCTTTTCTATTTGGGGTCCTAGGGGCAGATCTCCCTCCCCTCCCCTCCCCTTCCCTCCCCTCCCCTCCCCTCCCCTCCCCTCCCCTCCCCTCCCCTCCCCTCCCCTCCCCTCTCCTCCCCTCCCCTCTCTCTTATTTATATATATATATATATATACACACACACATGCACACACTTAAAGAGTTTTACAATTACCCGACTGCTACCAGTGTTATTATAAGGAACCTATTCTAAAATATTGCTAATTACAAATTTTACTGATAAAATGATGCAGAGTATACAATTTATGAATAATAAAATATCTTAAAGTTTTATCCCATCCAGTGGTTTGTTTCTGAATTCTCATCCCTGCATGTCAAGCTCTCAGTGTAGAATCCAAGCTGAGGTTAGTTACTGTCCTCTTAACAAGTGCACAGTACACGTACAGTGTGAACAACTTGGACAGTAGTCAGCAACACAGCCCACTGGCACTATCTTACCTGAAACCTGTTTTTATACATGGAAGTTATCGTACATCTTTGGATATAGGTAGTTGTTGGGCTGCTTGCTTAGCATGCAGAGATCCCTAGGTTAAGTCGCCAGCAAAGAATAAAAAAACCAGGCATGGTGGCACATACCTGAAATTCTAGCACTTGGGAGGCAGAGAGGCAGAGAGGCAGAGGCAGAGGAGGATCATAAGTTCAAGGCTAGCCTGGGCTACGTATTAAGTTTGAGGCCAGCCTGGGCAGCTATATGAGGCTGTGTCAAGAAGGGGAGGGGTTACTGCAGTAGAGCCCTGCTTGTTCATTTAGGTATCGTCTGGGATTGCTTTCTTGCTGCTATGGCTGAGTGAGGTAGAAAAGACAAGAATCTTATGGCCCCAAAGCTTAAAAAATATAAATAACACTCCCTGTTTCTAGAAAGTTACTAATCCCTGCCCAACACATTTGTAGCAGTGCAGTACACCCAGATAATTAAGTTATACATTGTGATTTTTTAAATATATCAAATTGTAAGCTTATATCATATAACCTTTAATTACTTAATGTAGCACTGCAGTGCACAGAGATTCTAAGCCAAAACAAATGAAGCCGTCACTATTAGGCAGCTGACAGTACCAGATTGGAGGGGCAGCCACAATAAAAAAGATTTTCATTACTTCAAATTGTGGTCTCATTGTCCATAGAAATCAGAAGAAAGCAATTTTGAGGTTAGTTTTCATATGATTCTTTTTCCCTCTTAGGGTCTGGGGTTTGTTTTGTTTTTCTTTTTTCTTTTTCAAAGGAGTTTCCCCCAGAACTAATTTAAAAGCTCAATACAGCAGGCTTTTCTTACCAAATTTTGTGAGCATCTGTCTCGAGCCTGTTTAGCCCCTGACAGACGCCCAGCCTCTCTCAGAATTCCCACAGATGTTCTGCATCCAGAGAAAGGCCCACTTCCCGGTGCTGGCCCAGAGCTGGAGAAGAGGTGGGCCCACCAGTTGCGTTTCGCTGGGGTTTTCCTTGCCGCCATTTCCTGCCGGTTGCCTCTGAATGGATTACAGATGGTCAGAAAAAGACTTCTTGGCACGGGAAGAGAGGACCAGTCTCCAGTGCTTTGTGGGAGAGGATTTATAACAGGATGGCAGTTTATGCCCACTGAGAATGGGCCTGGCTGCCGCAGGCCTGTGGGAGAATCTGGCTGCCTGTGGGCAGTGGGCCGCAGGAGGACAGCCATGGTGATCCGTCAGTGTCGCTCTAACTCAGTGTACCCAGGCTTCTTCAGCTCGGAAGAAGATAAGCCTGCGGACGGCATCCTGAGGGAAGGTTTTGGTGTAGACAGTCCGCTGTTTTTTTCTTTGTTTGTTTTTCCCAAGGAGAGGTGCAGATAGTGTTGCAATTTTTCCTTGTCTTACTTTCTCCTTCCTTTGCCACAGTGTAATCGAATGCACTTACCTCCTAAACTTAAAGACATACGCAGCAAAACATCCAGTTAATATTTTCACCATTTTAAAGCATATGGTTCAGCGACACCAAATGCGTATACAGAGTTGTATGATCCTCATCTCCATCCATCCAATTCGAGAACTCTGCACAGTCCGAAACAGAAACTCTGTCCATTAACTAACAACACCCCCTGCCTCCCTCCTCCCAGAACTGATTTTTGTGTCTGAGTTGGCTTGTTCCAGGCCCCTCGTAGAAAGAGAATCAGTCATTTGGCATGTATTCTCATGACAAGCTTGTTTCACCGAGGTTGAGGAGAATGTTGGAACTTTCTTCCTTTTTATTTTTTTATAAGATTTATTTATTATTGTACATAAGTACACTGTCTTCAGACGCACCAGAAGAGGGTGTCAGATCACATTACGGGTGTTGTGAGCCACCATGTGGTTGCTGGGATTTGAACTCAGGACCTTCAGAAGAGCAGTCAGTGCTCTTACCCTATGAGCCATCTTGCCAGCTTCCCCCTTTTATTTTTTTTAATAACGTATTTTTACTTTATGTGCATGCGAATTGGTGTTTGAAGGTGTCAGATTCCCTGGATCTGGGGTTGCAGACAGTATGAGCTGCCATGTGGTTGCTGGGAATTGAACTCAGGACCTCTGGAAGAGCAGCCAGTGCTCTTAACACTGAGCTATCTCTTGAGCCCACTTTCTTCCTTCTATTGTGGATGCCAACAAGTGCTTGCTGACAGGAGCCTGACATAGCTGTCTCCTGAGAGGCTCCAACAGTGCTTGACAAATTCAGAGGTGGATGCTCTCAGCCAGTCATTGGACTGGACATAGGATCCCCAATGAAGGAGCTAGAGAAAGGACCCAAGGAGTTGAAGTGGTTTACAGCCCCATAGGAGGAACAACAATATGAACTAATCAGTACCCCCAAAGCTCCCAGGGTCTAAACCACCAACCAGAGTACACGTGGAGGGATCCATGGCTCCAGCTGCATATGTAGCAGAGGATGGCCTTGTTGGACATCAATGGGAGGGGAGGCTCTTGGTTCTGAGACGGCTCGATGCCGCAGTGTAGGGGAATTCCAGGACAGGGAAGAGGGAGTGAGTAGGTTGGTGAGCAGGTGGAGGGGGGATGGGGTAGGGGTTTTTTGGAGGGGAAACCAGGAAAGGGGATAACATTTGAAATGTAAATGAAGAAAATATCAGATAAAAGAAAAAAAGAAAAAATAAGGTTGAATACAGTTCCGTTGTGCATGCATACTACATTTGTCTTACAGAAATTTGAGTTTGCTTTCCATTTCTTTAGGCCATTGTGCATGATGCTGCTCCATGCCCATGTTAGAGGCATGAGGAAAACTGGTTGGTGAGGGATCACCTTCGGCTTTGTCAGGCAGCACAGTGTTCAGGAACCCCCTTCCTCCATCTGAAGCTGACAGAGATGGAGTGTAGACCCATGGAACGGCTGTACACAGGCAGGCCGGCTCTGGGTGCAGGTAAAGCTGACATTCCACTTGCCAGTCTGTGCAGCCTCTGGGTGACCCACCAGAAGGGCTGCCACCTTCTAATGCACAGAGAGGGGTTTTACTGTCCTTTAGAGTACAGATAGTGCTGAGATCTGCAAAGGCCAATGTGTGTGTGTGTGTGTGTGTGTGTGTGTGTGTGTGTGTGTGTGTGTGTAAAGTTATAGCTTGTATACAAACATGACAAGGAAGGAGAGCCACATGGAGATTGACAAGCAAGGGCATATATTACTGACATGACTAACAGTCAGAGTGCTTGTTTGTCTTACATTTTTATTTTGCCTCTGTCTCTCTCTCTGTGTGTGTGTGTGTGTGTGTGTGTGTGTGTGTGTGTGTGTGTGTGTGCGCGCGCGCGCCCACAGCTACAACTCACATGTTGATGTCAGAGGATAACTTGCCATGTGGAACCCAGGGATTGAACTCAAGCTGCCAAGTTTGGCCGCAAGCACCCTTCCCTGGTGAGCCATCTTGCCAACC
This sequence comes from Mus musculus, assembly GCF_000001635.26. Lineage (NCBI taxonomy): Eukaryota > Metazoa > Chordata > Mammalia > Rodentia > Muridae > Mus > Mus musculus. Next base: position 33,165,117 of record NC_000078.6, read on the forward strand.
CTCATCAGGTTGTTCTTGTTTTTATAGTTTTAATTATCAGACAGACAGATAGATGAACCAGCAAAGACACAGAGACAGACAGATGATTCACCGTGCTGCATGGGGAGTCCCCTTTAAATTTAATCCACCGGGCTCCATGGACCGCCAGGCCAGCAGCTTAGCAGTAAAGAAGGCCGAGCACAGACTGTGGGTCAGATCTTTGTTAACAGGGTGTCTGAGCCCCACTGCTGCCTGCTCCCTGGGTGACTTTAGGCAAGCTTCTTAGCCTGTGTGCAGTGGGCTGCGTCGGCTGACACACCGTTGAGGGTCGGGAAACGGCAGCTTCTGCTATCTAGGTGAGGGGCAGTCCTGAGAAGTTCAGGCGGTTGTGAACGTTCACTGCTGGGTTGGACTTAAATTGAGGGATGAGCAAAAAGTGGGGTTGAATTTGAGAAACAGGGAGAAGCTGGGGGAAACTGAGTTTGAAAATGGCTAAGTTAGAGATGGGAACAGAAAGGCTTAGGAACTGAAAGGAGGATTGTAGTGCTGGGGAGTGGCCTTTGCGGCCTTTATGGCCTTTTCTCCCTTTGGCATCGATGGTCATACTTTCTGGGCTGGTCTTTACCTTGGCCCTAGTTCACCCTATATAACATCTCTGGTGAGGACATCCGTATGGCTGGGGAGCCAGGAGAAGAGGGGTGTATGAGAGGGCCTCCTGCAGGAAATGCATTTCAAAGATCCAAGCAGTTAGGTTTGGAGGTCTCTCTGTGCACAAAGGACATTGGTATTTGACAGTAGTGGCCAGTGCATGCTGTGTGTGGCTGTGTGCATTCTTTACAAGGCACAGGGATTGGTTCAGGGGAGAGCCCCAAAGGCTCTCAGAGCCTTAGTCTTCTCATCTGTAAAGTGGAGTCACCATTGGCGTCTCACAGTGTTGCTGGGAAGGGGAAGCAGATGTACTGGTGTGCGGTGATTAACTCCACACAGGCTTGCGGTGCATGCTGGGTAAGCTGTTCCTTCCATTGCCATTGAATCTCCCACTAGGAGGGAAGACTGGAGGATGCTGTTCAGAAGGAGGCCTCCTCATCACACTGCACGTGGGCACAAAGTGCCTAAGAATGGGGCAGGTTTTCCGGAGACAATCTAGAAGTGGCCTGAACTGGAAGCTCAGTGTGCAAGCATGGCTGAGCTTTCTCAGCATTGGTTCTGAGTCTAGGGAACGGGTTCTTTTGTATCTTTACATTTCTCTACTCCTGAAGCCCTAGTCATTATAATATGAGGAAAAAAAATGCTTCCAATTAGTCCTTGCCAGGAGTCAGCTCAGTTTTTGCAGTGTTACAATGTGTGTGAGATGGGAGAGCATTCAGCTTAGAAATGATTTAATATAGTAAGGTCAGGCACTGGAGTGGACAGTAAAGTTGGCATTAATTTTTAAGATAAAGCACACAGTTGTAAGAAACACTGAAAGCCCGTGGTACAGTGCAGGATGTGAAGGTGGGTGAACTTGGGTCTCCACTGTGGACCTGCCTCTCCCTCTGTTTAAAGAGTGAACAGGGAGGGAGGAGTGACTGCCCTTGACTTCTCTGTGAATCCCGACAGAAAACAGGAGAGAAGGAAGTGGCCCAGACGTCCTGTTGTCACCCAGGGCCAGCATATCCTTAGGGGACCCTGATGACCTGAAAGGCCACCGGCGAATCCTTGGGGAACTGTGTTCATTTTGCCTAGGAGGCAGGAGGCAGCTAGAAACCGGCCAGCCATGGCTACTCTTTGCAAAGGGTGGGGAACCAGAGGCTCCGCCCAGTGATCGGCTGCTTCACGTGATTGGCTCTTTCAGCAGACCTGAGCATCTATCTCCCAGCCTGGTGTTTGAGTGGACCTGAGGGGACAATTAGTTGGTCTTCCTTCCTCTAGAAGATGGTTGGCTCATCTCTCATCTGTCAGGAGGGATCTGACAGAGCTCCCTGCTTTCTGCCCATGCACACTCTCTGTGCCATCTGCCCATTGTCGTGCAGAGATACTCTGGCAGGTGTGGTTGTGTCAGGGAGCATGCTGTTCCCAGTGACCAGCCTTTTGCCACCTTTTGGAAAGGAACTGTCCTCTATCCTCATTCATCCAAGCTCATTGATCTGTCCAGTTCCTTCCAGAGGCCTCTGGTGGCCGCTTGTCCTCAGTGAAGGAGGGCCTGGGTGGAGGAGACTGCCTCTAGGGTTGTAAGATTGGTTGGGCCTGCTGCTATGGTCAGTTGTCATTTGTTGGAGCTGTGTTTCTGGGAATGGAAGAAAGGAAGGCAGTCATGTGGTGGGCGTTCTTCACACGAGTGTTAACCTTACACACATTCTCTTGTGAGTTGTCTTTTCATAGCTGTAGGTTAGTTGTGAGTTGGTTGGTATATTCATTCTTTGATGGTTTTACAAATGCTCTGTAGGCTAATTTACCATACCCAATCAGATTCCACTCTTGATTCTTAAAAAAAAAAAACCTGTTAACTCTCCGACAAACTTATAGTTAGTTACCCAGTCTTGACTAGAGGACCCAAGTAGCTAAGAAAATAGAACCTCTGATTCCTGAGCCAGTGTTAGGCATCAGTGGACGCTAGCAAAGACTCCTGTGTTAATAATTATGCTGTCAAGACAGTGCCAGTAATAAAAGCTGCCGTTTACTGAACAGCTATTTTCTCCCAGGTACCTCACATACGTCAGCCTTTTGATCTTTCCACTGTGAACAGCTGCATAGGCAGGAGCAGACAAATACTAATTTGCTAAGATTTTGCAGCTACTCCGCAGCTCAGAGGAGATGGAACTTGGGTCTTTCCATTTTGCCAGCCCATACACTTTCTCCTATTCTCAGGGTTAAAAGTACCTATACAAGTCTGGTCTTCCTCAGTACTCCACATCTAACCCTGTGGTCAGCACTACATACATCACCCTGTCTCTGCTTTTAGCTCTCTCGGCTGCTGCTTTCTGCTTGTTTCTCATCTGGACCTGTTCTCTAGACATTGTAACTTGCCAGTTTTTCAGGGGTACTAGGCATCTTGTTGGATCATTCCGCTACAAAGAGACAGGAAATAATCATGACCACTGCCCTTTGCTTCTCAGATGTGAGAATCAGAAAGGGAAACTCAGACATGTAATCAGCTGTCTGTAACCTGTCCAGACAGGCGAGGAGCATGAGATAAGTGGTCCTCAAAGGTGCCCTTGCAAGGAACACTTGCAACAAGCCTCCCTCTCTATGACACTGGGTTAATCTTAGGACTCCATTTTATGTGTGTATGCATTTTAAGATTAGCTTTATTGAGAAATAATTTATTCACCATAAAATTGGCCCCTTTAAAATATTAAATTGTGTGTGTGTTGTCATAAGCACCAAAATATGCAACGAATACTATCATCTAAGTCTACAGCATTTTTATTTTTATTACCTCCAAGGAAATAGGATATTACTACCAGAATCTTACCAGTATCCCACTAGGCTCTGGCAGTAGATTGTTCTGTTCTGGGCATTTTGTAAAAATAGACCTATAAAATATATGGCCTTTTATGTGTGGTTTCATTCACTGAATAGTTTCAAGTTCCTCTATGTTGTAGTATGTATCAGTACTTTGTTCCTCATTTCAAGTAAGTAGTATTCCATTGTAGGATATATCATATCATGCTATCCACACACCAGGTGATGAATATTTGTTATGCCCACCTTTGAGCTATTATGAGTTATAGTATAAAATACTTACATACCGGACTTTTGGTTTGCTTTGGGTTTCTGTGTGGACATACATTTTTGGGTTGCGGCAACATATCTTTCTGACTTTTTGAGCAACTGTCAGATGGTTTTTCCAAAGCAACTGCCTGGATCTCCATTCACACCAGCTATGCGTTTTCCACATCTTACCATCATTTGTTATTGTCCTTTTGTTGTTGTTGTTGTTGTTTTGTTTGTTTGTTTTTGAGACAGGGTTTCTCTGTATAGCCCTGGCTGTCCTGGAACTCACTTTGTAGACCAGGCTGGCCTCGAACTCAGAAATCCATCTGCCTCTGCCTCCTGCCTCTGCCTCCAGTCCTTTTTTTAAAAAAGCATGGTCATCCTGGTGGGTGAGGGGTAGAGTCCCGCAGTGACTTTGATCTCTGTTTCCCTAATAGCTAGCCATGCTTGCAGCCTTTCATTCTGCTCATTGGCACAAGCAGCAGCCTTCTTTGAAATTCTTTTTAAGTGCTTTGCCAGGTTGGGCTGTTTCTCTTTGTCTGTGATTTTACTTTTTGTGTGTGGTTGTGCCCTGTCTTCTTGAAGGTGCACTGAAGCACATGGGCTTTTTATTTCTGTGCCTGCCCAGGGATCAACTATTTCTTTTGCTGCTGGTGATGTATGCATCATTTTGCATTTACACCTGTATTCTTTTCCAAAGGTGTTGTGGCTGCAGCACACACATTTCCATCACCACTTCGTGTTGAGGTCCGGTTGCTTCTGTAGGTGGTAGGAGGCCCTGGCCTGAGTCTGTTCCTTTCCCTGTGTCTGTCCAGTTGTCTAACACGATTGTCAAAGGTTATGACTTTCCTCATTGACAAGATTTGCTTCTGGACTCAGTCTACCCTGGTGATCTGTTTGTTTAGTCTTAGGCAAAGTTTTTGAGATTAGGAAATCTGTGCTTTCCTGTGATGTGGTGCTGCAGGGTGGTTCTGGCTTAAGACAGTACAAGACCATTGGATCTCTATATGGATTTCAGGGTCATTTTGCAGTTTCGGAAAGAAGAAAACAAAGGCAGCTGAGATTCTCAGAGAGGCCATGTTGTACCTGTGTGCCAGTTGAGGCACTTGGACCGCTGTTTTAGTGGTTTTTCCGTCGCTGAGTTAAAATTACTTGCGGTAGCCGACTTATAAGATGGACTTGTGGTTTGAGAGGGTCAACCATGCTTAGTCACTCTTGGGCCAGTGAAGAGGCAGCTCATCATGGGGCTTTAGGGGGTGGGGTGAGAACATTGCAGCTAGCCACCTGTGGCAGCTAGGAGGCAAACAAACCTAGGTTCCAGTATTTTCTGACAGGGCATACCTCTAACTCCCTTCCCAGTAGTGCCTCATTACATACATGGGCCTCCGGGGCACATTCAGAGTCCACATTGTAGCCCCTGTCCTGACACTAGAACTTTCCATGTAGGCGTGGGTGTCAGAGGCTTGCGTTCTGGCCTTCAGTTCCTCATTTCTGTCATCTGTGTGTGCAGTTTCCACAGGCAAGACCACACTACTGGAGTTAAACTTATTCATAAGTGTCTTGTGTTTGTATCGCAATGGTCAATGGAATCTTAATTTCACTTTCTGATTGCTCATGACTAGGACATAGAAACACATACAGCTGGTTGTGTCTCTACTTGGAGACTTAGGAATTTCCTTCCTTTGCAAGGTTGTCTGCGTGTAAGACAATGAGTGTTGTTTACAACAAGTGGGCTTGCTTTTCTTCTTTCCGGTTGTCCTGTGGAGAATCCCCAGTGTGACACTACACAGAAGTGTTGAGCGTGGAATCCTTGTCATAAGCCTGTTTCTGAGGAGAAAGCTTTCCGTCTTTCCCTGTGAAGTATGCTTTGCACTGTGGGCTTCTCAGAACTCCCCTTCCTCATGTGGGCAGAGCCCCATCTGCTCCTTGCGAATGGTGGTTCTTCTCTTGAAGGTTGCTGGATTTTTGTCCTGTGCGCTTTCCGCATCCATCCATACGGTGGCATGGTTTTGTTATTCATTCTACTAATAAAGTGCTTTACTTGGACTGCTTTCCATAGGTTGAACCACTGGCACATTGCCAGGATGGATTCCATGGCTTGGTGATGTCTGATCCTGTTACTGAGTGCGCTGTGGTAGAATTTGGTCGAGGATCTGTACACCTGCCTTTTCTTGGCTTATGATGTCGTTGGACTCAGAGTTGGAAAGTGTTCCGTGTGACTCACTCTTAGTGACTAGAACATGACAAAAGTGACATCGGAGGCTGGGTCACTGTGGGTCTCTTGACTTCTACATTTCCTGGAACACTTACTGTTTGCTTTCTTTCTTGGAATCTATCTGCTAGTCTGTGAGAAGCCTAAGCCATTTAGGGCGTAGGTACTCTGGTAACAGCACTGACGGATCTTCATTCCAGTGATACCCAGCCTCACTGCTCAGCCACGTGGGTGGGTTCTTCACCCAGCCCAGCGGATCTGTTATGTGACCCAAAGGAAATCTGTCCAGGTGGGTCTACGTGGTCCACAGGAGAGATCATAATGGTTTTAGGACACAGAGAATGGGGATCATTCACTAAACAACGACAGAGCAAAAATCCATGAGCTTCAGCCATCTTTTAAACAAACCTTTCTGTAAGAACACTGAAAGTAGGCTGAGGGGTATTTTTCTTTTTGCCTGTTTCCAGCAAAATCACCATCTGACCAGAAGGCAGCAGTGAAAGGAAAGAGGGATGTCCCAGCTGGTGGGACACCACACCTGGGTGGCCAAGGATGTCCTTTTTTTGATTTCGGATTTTATTTGCTTATTGAGACAGAATCTCACACGTTCCCCAGCTGGACTTGAACTTTCTATGACTCTGAAGATGACATGGAACCCCTGTTCCTCTCCCTTACCTCCCAAGCGCTGAGATTATAGGCCTGTGCCTTCATGGTCCGTTTATCTGGCGCCCAGAATCAAAGCTTTATGCGTTCCGGGTAAGCACACTCTACCAACTGAGCCACATCTCCAGCCCCCCTCTCCTTTTCCCCTTTGAAACAGGGGCTCAGGTAGACAAGGGTGGCCTTGGACTTGCTGTGCAACTGAGGATGACCTTAACAGTGGTGGGAAAGCACGTACTGAGAAGTGAATCTCTCTGCCGGACTTCAGAGAGGTTTTGCTTTAGCATGGGACCAACCATAAAACTGGCTTTGCATCTAAGCCACCTGCTCCTTCACCCTCCTACGTGTACCTGTGGTGTGACAGCTCTCTGTGCCTTGCCAGTCTTATTAAGTCTATAGTGTTTTATTAGCTGATCCCCCCCTCACCCTAACTTCCTGCTGGTCTCAGCCACAGGAGAAAGCAGCTGAAAGGCCCTGAAGAGACAGGCATAACCTGGTCGCCAGCACCAGGACCAGAGTGGGGAGGGCCACAGGCACGTGGGAGAGCTTGATAGGCCACATATAGGCCTTCCCAAGTCCACACCAACCTGACAGGCCACCATTTGACAGTGCCATTTGGGAACTAACTAAGCAAATCTGTCGCTTTGAGTGCTTGGATGTTAGCTTTCCTTGCTGTGATCTATGTGTTGGTAAACCCTATCCTTTATTTAAAGAAAACAAAGGGCCTATAATTCATATACTGTTCTATCAATTTTCATGATTTTGACTATGCATCTCAAAACCACAGCAAGATATCACTCCATATCTGCTAGGATGGATAGATACGAACTAATGTGCATCTTTTTTCTTTAAAGAATAATGAAAAGTGTAAGTATTGTAACAGGGAAGTTCACAGTAGCACAAAGGTAGACTCAGTCACATGTCTATAAAGCAGTGACTGGGTAATCAGAAAATGTGGTTCATCCCTAGAAAAAAAGGAAGACCTGACACTTGCTACATTGTAGACACATCTCAAAAACCTTGTGGGAGTGAAGGGAAGACGTAGTCCCCTTACTATATATAATGTTTCTAGGAACTGTCCTACTAGAGTAGGGCGATTTAGAGGGATAGATAGAGAATAGATTCAAGGTTGTCAGGGCCTGGGCAAAGAGAGGAACTGGTGAACGTGGAATTCCTTTTTGGAATGGTAAAAACATTCTGGAATTGCACAGTGGTGATGTTTGTACACATTGCCAATTGTGCCCTTTCAAGTGGCTCAAATGATGACTTTGGGTTGTATGAATCTTCAAAACTTTCCAAGACCAAGCTGTACGCCACATTCATGGTTCTTGCTGTTGGGTAACAGCCTGCATTGTTTCCCCACAGAGGTGCTTTCCCAAGGCAGCAGGGACAAATGGGAGAGTGGAGAGTGGGCGCTTCCTGGAGAATCCTGACAAGGCATGAAGAGTCTAGTCTTGGAGCACAGTGTTTGATGCATCTTGCATTCCAGCCAGGCAGCTTCAGGCAAGCTCAGCCTGCCCGTACTGTTTACCGCCCCCCCCCCCGGAAATGGGAGCATTCGTTAATAAACACGTGTAGCGTGCTCATTATGTGGTAGGCATCAGTGTTGGTCCCATTTTGAAGCTGAGGAGACAGGGAAACTTGAGGGATACGAATAACCAAGGTCAGTGAAGCAGCCAGCCACGGGCTGGGCAGTGCTCTCCCTCCCAGGCATCTGGGTTTTTGTACTCTGTGTCTCACACACACACACACACACACACACACACACACACACACACACACACACACACACAGCTCCAACGTTGTTGCTGAGATCCAGGGTTTTTGTACTCTGTGTCACACACACACACACACACACACACACACACCTCCAACGTTGTTGCTGAGATCCAGGGCAATTGTCACACACACACACACACACACACACACACACACACACACACACACACAGCTCCAACGTTGTTGCTGACATCCAGGGCAATTAGACACCGTGAAGCTCATGAACACCAGTGAGATACAGCACACGCAAGGCCCCAAGTTCTCCTGCCTCAGATATTAGCAATTAGATTTACAGGAAAAGCACCTGGGGCTCATCTGCCTGAGTGAGTCATTTCACCCCTCTCTTAGAGGCCTCCCTTCTAGACTTCACCTAGGAAATAAGGGTTGAAGAAATCTTGTCCAGACGTCCTGTGCACACAGAAAAAATGTTCTCAAAAGGCTTCCGAGAGGCTCCGGAATTGCCCTTATGCTGTAGGGCCAGGGCGTGGCAGCAACAGGGATGGGCCCTGGAGTGCTCACTGCCACTGGGTCAGGTAAACCTAGAAGGGTGGGCCACATGTCTAGGAAGGCGCGTGCTTTGGATGTGGAAATGGGCCTATGGGTAGCAGATACACCTTGCTTCCTTCTGGGGCGTCTGGTCCCGGAGCTAGAGCAAGCATTAGACAGTTGATTTTTTGTTTTAGTTTTATTTTGTCTTAAGCCACATAGAGCAAAGTTTTTACCCCGAAGAAGATGGAAAGGGTAGAGCTGAGAGAGGGTGTTTAGATTTGGAAAGGCTGGCTAGAGAGCTGCATGCTGTCAGGCTGAGCCCTGATGAACTCTGAGAGGTTAGGCCTCGGGCCTGTAACACAGGCAGGTCAGGTCACAAGCCAGCCTGCTTCCGCCTGCTTGGGCAGTCTGCAACTCTTTTTCCTGCAGTGGCGGCCGTTCACAGCTCTCTAGAACCTTCTCCTCAGCCCTCCGATTGGCCTCCCTTCTTCCGGGTCGTGCCTCTCCACTCTGGCCTTCTGTCAGCAGGGGGATTTTTGCCAGAGCTCAGGTAGTTCACTGCCCTGTAGCTTATCTTCACAGCTCCCCAGGGTGTACCTAGAAGGGTCTTTATACATTCCTGCTACACACACACACACACACACACACACACACACACACACACACACACACACATGTCTTAGCCTCAGCCACTGCTCCCCCGCCCCCACATGTGTGTCCCTGTCCTCTGCACATACTCCGTATGCTCCACACATCTTCCATTTCTCATAGCTGCCTCTGGTCCCTTCCTACCCAGGGCCCAGGTCAACTGAGGTTTCCCTGACTCCACCTCCCCCACAGCCCTGTGCAGAGTTCACGGAGTCGGGAGCATGCTGTTCAGGTGTCTCTGTTCCATCATTTACCGTCCACGTGACTGTTCCTTGTCTTCCCCAAGGGCTCTGGGCTCCTTTGTGTGGAATTTCCCCAGCCTGGCATACACCAGGGGCTTTATCAGTGCATTTTTCTGGGGTGTGTGTGTAGATGCTCAGGGTCAAGAAAGTGTTTACTCTCTGATGACCTCTAGCCCACGGGGCTGAGGCTGCAGTCTCCTGTGGGGCAAATCACTTCTTCCCTGACTTCTGGATATTCTGAGTAGACTGAAGAGAGAGGAACAGTTTTTCTGACTTTGCGCAATGGCTGCTAGCAGCTGCCACCGGGTTGCCCAGGTGGATAGTGCAGGGGAGATCACGTGGCTTGCCAGGCCCTCTGTGCTGATCAGTGCCGCCTGAAACCCACCTCAGAGGGGGAAACTGTTGGCATTCACTTCTTGTGGCTGGGCCATTGGGAATGAGGGCCAGTAGTGTGATGGGCTGATGGAAATCCCCTTGCTAGATTGAAAATGCCTGGGAGGGAAGTCAGACCAGCAGGCAACCATCGTCCACCTTCAGGTTTTGATTTTCAAGTGCATGAGATCCACAAGGTAGTCCGCCCCCCAACCCCCCCCCCCCCCTTTCCTGCAGTAGCTTCTTAAAACCTTTTCTTAGCTGAGCCATTTCCCGTAACAGTCTCCCATTTGGCCTTTGTAAAAGGGAGCCTCTGTATTGGTATCTAGAACACCCACAGCTGATTTATGTCATGCTGTTGGGCTGGCTGGCTTTGCATGGGTGGCTTCCCTGAAGTGGAGTGGGCAATTTGAAGATTTCTGCAGTGACTTGGAGAGGGACGCTTGCTTTGCCCAGAGATGGAGCAACAGATCTGTCCACTTTCCTGTTAGGAGTGGCAGAGGTTCCTAAGAGTCCCACTCAGTACAGGAAAGAAAAGCAGCAGCCAGCTGTACACTGCAGCCAGATCTTCACTTGAGGCAATGGATTGACATTGGGTATGCCTGGAGTCAGAGACCTGGTTGGTGAGTTGCCCATGGATTCTGAAGTTCAGATCAGATCAGTTCCATGTTGCCCTGTGCCCTTGTTCCGGTGCCAGACTAGGAAAATGATTAGTAGGGAAAGGACTTGTGGAAAAACGAGGCTTGTCAGCACAGCTGCACGTTACTTTCTCCGTGTGTGTTGGGCGTGGAACTCGTCTTGAAGGACAGCGAAGTTTTAAGTTCCCGAGTTTCCAGCCCCTGTTCCCTGCTGGGATTTCACGGACCTGCACCCTAGGCGACACCCCTTGTGCGCAAATGCTGACTCCTCGGGGGCGTGGCCTTGCCGCAGCTGCTCCTCTCCAGACCTTCCAAGGCTAATGTCAAGTGCTCCCAGTGTGTGCAATTCTGACTGAAAGTGAGTGAGTGATTGAGACGCTTTCCCCCCCTAGAACCGCTCCCTTCTGGTATAGGTATTTTCCTAACAACCCTTATGCAAATAGAGGAGAAGGAGGAAAGTAGGAAGTGGTAAAATGTCGAGGCTTCGTCTACTGCCGCAGGCTCCGCTGAAACCTTTTGGTTTTCCATCAAAAAAAAAAAAAAAAAAAAAAAAAAAAAAGAAAAGAAAAGAAAGGAAGGAAGACAGACAGCCGCCCTTGGTGTGGCACTGGCAGGCAGACACAGCCAGGAGGCCTGTGCCATTTCTTGTCTGCTTCTTCCAGGTGGGATTACGTTGGAAAACGGAACTGTTATGGGTCTCTTCGTCACAGGTTGCTCTTTATTGTCTATCCTGCCAGGGGAAGTTATTGATTTGCAAATGGCAGTATTCCTTTCCACATCCTTTGCTGGAGGCTGGAAGGAGAAGATTTGCTTCAGTCTTAGCAAAAACACTGTGGAGCCCAGCTCTTGTTTTTAGGATCCGCTCCAGCGAGAGCAATCTCTCATGTGTGATGCCATTCCCTAGGGAGGCAGGCGATTGGCAAAGGTCCACACGGTCTAGCACCCTCATCTCTCTCTCTCTCTTCTCTCCCCCTCCCTTCTCGCCTTCCTCCCCTCCTCTGTCTCCCTCTTTGCCTTCCTCTCCCTCCTTCCCTCCCCCTATCCTTCCCTTCCCCTCTCCCTCTTGCTAAGGATCAAACCCAGGGCCCTGTGATCTAAAGCAGTGTATCAGGGAGTCCTACAGTCCTCCTGGATCCCAGTCAGTTTCTTCCAGCCACTTCTCAGCTCTCTCCCATCATCAGATGTAGATTCTGGGAGGAGTCAGTCTTTGGCAAGTGGTTCTTTTCTGGCCCTTTCTTTGGGAATTAGGGGCCAGGTTAGTGTCATTGGCTCAGGCAACCTTTTCAGGAATAGAAATCAGTACCTTTGTGAGATCAGGATTCAGTTGTACACCTCCAAAAGAGTTCCAGGTTACTGGGTATCAGTGGACAGGGACTCATGGATGTCATTGACTTTTAACTCCTGTCTCATTGGGTCCTCCTGAATTTCTGAACCTCCATTTTCATTTTGGTTTTGAGGCTTGGAAATACTTGCCTCCTACATTCTGTCCAAAGGCACTTTCCTTCCTTCCCCTCCAGCCCTCCAGGTCCAGAGGACCCTCAGGAGTGTCACTTCCCTTCGTTTGACTTGACTTGGGATGCGCTGTCAGCCAGTTCAGCGCCTTCCCTTTTCACCAGGAGTGGCTCAGGTCATTTCCCCTCAGACCGACCTTGTTCTTAGTACATTTCCCTGCCTGACCCTGTCAACCCTTTCAGGAAGTTCTGAGGGCTTTGCTGTTATTCTGTCCTCATTACATTTTTGATAAGAAATAAATACATCTTTTGGTGGTTTGAATAAGAATGACCCCTATTTGGCTCATATATTTGGATGCTTAGTCCCCAGGGAGTAGATAGGTTTGAAAGGATTAAGAAGGTGTGGCCTTGTTGGAAGAAGTGTGTCATTGGGGGTGGGCTTTGAGTTTTTTGGTTTTTGTTTAAATTTGGTTTCTCTGTGTAGCCCTGGCTGTCCTAGAACTCACTCTATAGACCAGGCTGGCCTCAGAAATCCACCTGCCTCTGCCTTCTAAGTGCTAGGATTAAAGGTGTGTACCACCACTGTCTGGCAGCTTTGAGGCTTTAAAAAGCCCAGGCCAGGCCTAGTCTCTCTGCTAGAGATCAGGATGTAGCTCTGGACTACTGATCCAATGGGTGCATGCTACCATGTTCCCCACCATGATAACAATGGACTAAACCTCTGAAGCTATAAGCAAGCCCCAATTAAATGCTTTCTTTTATGAAAGTTGCCTTGATCATGATGTCTTTCCCCAGCAGTAGAACAGTAACTCAGACAAATCTCTAGATTTGTCTTTTATTTTATTTTTAGAGATAGTGTGTTTATTACCCATTATGTGAAAACTCCCTCAGTTAATAGGGGTTTTCTGTGCTTTGTGAATATTGGCTTTGTTGTGGTTTCATGAAGGATCAGAAAGCTCTTGCTGACCAGAAGAGAAAACTGACTCCATTTTATGAAGAAGTGGATTCCAGGTCCCTCGTGGGGACCTGACTGTAACTTGCAAGACCACGGGTGAAGTGGGGATTATTTCTCTCTCAGTGAACCCTAGAACTGAAATGTGGATACAGTGGAATCTAAGGCATACCAACAAGCTAGGAGTTGCCCCATCCACCTTATGCCCTTGACCGCTCTAGGAACTTTTAAGTTATTATAAAATTAAGTTAGCATGTATTGCTAGATGATGGTGAATTCCATTTTCACGTTTCGTTTTTGAGACAGGGTCTCAAGCTATAGCCAAACCTAGTCTTCAATTTCAGATTATCCTGCCTCAGTGCTGGGAGTGCAGGTGTGAGCCTCCACGTCTGCTGCAGATTTTACCATTTTTGAAAAGCATGCACTGAGTGGTCAGAGGAGCATGGGGCAGGGAAAGAGAAGCCGCCGCTTGGCCTGCGTGGGCCTCGGGCTGTGTTGCCCCTCTGCTTTGAATCTTAGAAACATTCTATGATTCCATTCCCTAAACATCTGCCATCAGCTGCCTTCTTCCAGCACTAATTGACTTTGACCTCCTCCCTTTAAAGGTAGCAATCATGTTCTGTTGTTTTGGATATCAAAGTTGACTCCATAATCCCTAGAGGACACTCTGGCACCTAAGAAATCTGCCCCTAGGTTCTCGGTGGTATGGGTGGAAGCGGGAGGACTTCTATCTTGCCCTGACTTTTCCCTCTTTGCTATGCCTCTCTGCACGGCTCCATTATGAAGGAGCAGCCTCAGATTTCATATGAGGATGCCCGTCTGTCTCTAATTTTCTCAGTTATTCTTTCTTCTGTTCCCTCAATATAATGTAGAATACTGTTGCTACATTGCCAGCACTCAGTGCCGAGAAGATGAAAGCAATTGCTGTCCTAGAAGAGAGGCACAGACTCACCGGATAATAGGAAGAGACTTTTAGCAGTGACCATCCATGAAAGCAGTTGGCCGTTTGTACCTCTCAGGATGTTTGTTAGGGTATTTGGTTGTGATGATTGTCCCTCTGGGAATGTAAGCTGTAGAAATGAATGTATGTCTACACATATACAAACAAAGGCTTGTAGACAAGGACTTGTACTGCTCTGCTGTTCCTAAAAGTGGAAAAGGTGGGGCTAGAGAGATGGCTTAGCAGCGCACTGGATGTTCTTCTAGAGGATACAGGTTCATTTCCCAGTACCCACATGGTGGCTCACAACACTGTATGATTCCAGTTCTAAGGAATATGATACCTTCTTCTGGTCTCTAAGGGCACCACACACACACATACTTACATAAATGTATATTTGAGCAACAGTCCCACATACATAAAATATAAATCATTGACTGATTGATTGATTGATTGTGGTGGAAAAGCCTATAGGTCCAAAGATAGGAGAGTGGTTAAACCATTGTGATACACCTGTTCATTGGTATCCTGAACAGCTCATTGGAGCTTTGTGTTCCAAAGGACATCTGAGACACTTGACCTATGTTCCTTCCCAGGGGACTGAAGGTAGAGTGTATGAGGCAGAGTCCTGTAAAGCTGGCTCAAGTTTCTTGATGCAAGCAGTGGGGCAAAAGATGGGGTATAATTGAGGCAGGGGAACCTGTGTGAGCAGTGGGTACCAGGGAGGTTGCAAGCCTCAGCTTCAGCCCTAGACAGTGAGGCAGACTGGCAGGGGCTGGAGAGCAGAAGGGCTGAGCTACTTCAGAGGGACGGCTGGTGCACAGGCTAGGCTGCATCAGGACCCTGTGCTAGCCCTCTCCACCACTTGTGGTTTTGAATTCAGAACCACAGAGATGGTTTTGGAATGGTAATCAGTCTGGAGTGCCACCTCTGGTCCCGTGCTTAAGCCGATTCCACAGCCGACTGTAGTGTTCCCAGCTCCGTGCTTTAATACAGATCAAAAGTAACCACCACTGCTTGGGGTCAGCTGCTGTCATGAAATACGTTTTGATGATAAATTAAGCCAAACTCGGTATAGGGCTTTACTTTTCTGATCTGTGGGTAATTAGCCATCTCCTTACAGTCCCCGGAGTTTATTCCCCAGGTGCAAATGCTTTTAAAATACTTGGGATTATTTTCTGCTTATTTCTATAATTTAAGATAACTACTACTTCCTGCTATTTATAAACTGTTTAAAACATGTGTTTTGTAATAAATAGCATTGTCACAAAAATGAAGGGCTCTTTCATGGAAAGACCCCCTTCCCACCAAGCTGACCTTCCAGCAGACTTCTGGAGTAGTTTCTCAATTCATTGGCCCTGGAGCTTACGTGTTGATAACCATGTGTTACAGCTGAAGCACTGTGGCCCAGTCATCATGCGTCCTTCCTTAAGCAATTCCTAGTTCTCCAGGCCTTTGTGGGAAATCATGCCAAGGATGTGATGCCATAGACATTCCACTAAGCTTCCTGTGTCTGCCTGCCCAATATCTCTGTTTTCAGAGATAGCCTGTGCCTCCTGTCTTGGGCCTTCCTGGGATTTGGGGGATCAGATCAGCCTGGGCCTCTGCCCTCCTCCTTCTTTCCCAGTGGCATTTGCTATGTGTCCACCTATTATCCAGAAGCATCCAGAATGTCACTAGCATCGGTTGGGTCTGTTCACATCAGTCTGGTAGTTTATGGCCATTTACCATAGTTTGGATGCTAATGGGGTGTTGGGAGAGAACAGGGAAAAGGTAAGCCAGACAGCCATGTTTATATTCAAATGCTTCAAACAATTCCCGTGCTTCCCTGGCCACAGGCCTTGCAACATGAATCTTTCAAGAATGATTTTTGTTCACTTGTTGCTCAGCTCAGCTCAGCTCAGCTCACAGACTTGGAAATTTGGAAGCAGCATTCCATGACAGATTGCTTTCCAGGCATTTTAAACCACCCAAGAGTTTTTGCAGATCAATTTAGGGGACCTGCAGCATGTCCTGGTGTTCCCTCAGCCTCTCTGCCTAGTGAGGAAACCGAACGGCGTTCACGGGGCTCAGCGTAATTGTAGCAGAATCCTTGGTGCGACCAGGGTGGGATCAGGGCAGGTACACTTGAGCTCAGTCACTAATGAGCGGTGTGACAGTGTACAGTCTACACTTGCTCCCTCTCTGGGCTGGCACCTCATTCTTTGAGGTGAGGGGATAGAGGGCTGAGATAAGTCTTACTCTGTCACTCAAGCTAGCCTTGAACTCACTGTGTAGCCTTTAGATAGATGCTCAGTAGTCCTTTCTCAGCCTCCCAAGTGCTGGGATTTCAGGCGGGAGTCAGGTTTGTTCATATGTACCTCATTCTTGATTCAAACAAAAAAGCCTTGGGACACAGGAGGAGGCACTATACTGAAGGAACGGGAGTCCGCAGCTCCCAAGTGACCACTGAGATTCTTTCTGAGGTATCACAGAGCTCCTGAGAGCCCAGTTTGGGAGGTCTTGGACTGGAAGATGTCTAGGGACCCTCCACGGAACAGCTCTGTGATCCTCTCTCACTAACATGTTTACTGCTCTGTTGAGATTACAGCTGGAGTCATGAGAAACAAATCTCTTGTTTCTAGAGCCACTGAGCAGGGCCTGCCATGGCGTATCGGTGGGTCTTTTGCCACCGTGCTTGGTCTCTCTGTGTGGAGAGACAGGGCTGTAGCTCCCATACAGCTTAGTGAAGATGGGCCTGCTGGTTTCTGGCCAAGCATCTTTGGATGGGAATCCTCCCACTAGCCTGTAAGAATGCAAGGAATTCATTCCCGAATTTCTTGCTGTTGATTCATTATGTTGATCAGGGCTGCTTTATGGCTCAGATCTTATCTCTTATTGCCAAATCATGAAAATCATGCCTTAGGTATGACTGACATTTCCCACAAGGTCACATCTGACTTATTCCAGCCACAATGACCCCCGGGACGGGGTTGGGGGTGGGGGCGGCAGCATAAAACCCTCTTGGAGTAACCAAGACAGGTGTGAGACACCACAGGCATGAGACATCATCATTGTGGTTGATGTTGTTATGTGTAAAGTAGGACAATTCTCCAAAGAGTTAAGTGAAGGCCCAATGGATAAAATAGGTAAACGTAGAAGCCATGTTGCCATCCAGGAGTACAGTGACATGAGCCAAAGATCTCCTGACGGTCCCTGAGTCCTCTTCACCAGCTCTGCTAAAGAGGCTCAGTGAGGGGCTCACGGGACCCACGTCTGATACTTGACATGATTTGGTCAGGGACTGGGCCTGAGGCATTGGGAGAATTGAGGTAATACTTAACACTTGCAGGCTCTGGTAGGGCACTTGTCACGAGTGTGGTGACAAGGACCTTTTGTGTTTTCTCTTCTGTAGATTGCTCCTATGAGAGGAGCACCTGGAGTTTTTACCCAGCTTCCTCTTGGATCATGTTCCTCTCCTCACCTGACCAGCAGATTGAAACAGTGGCCCCGTTTCCGTCCACTCCTTCTGGTCCAGAGAGGGGCCTTAGCTCACGGGGCCATTGCTCAGTGTCTTAAGTGCACCTGATTTCATAAATGTGAACAGTGTGTCGCCTCTGAGAGGAAGCTGTTTTTCCTCTGTCATGTAACTAACCTTACTTTCGGTAACTGTGGTTTGATAGCGCACACCGAGGTCTGTGATTGGGTGAATGTGAGGACAGGGAAGCTGGCAGAAGCGGAGGTCTTCTCAATGGGTGTGTGTTAGTGAGTATTTGTAGCTGTTAATTAGATTAATTAAATTACCATAAAATCACCATCATTTCTCCTCCTCCTCCATGTTGTACAGAGCTGTCTCTCTAAATGGGAAATGGCTGCTTTGCCCTTGCTGTTTGAGCACGGAGCTCTCTCGTCAAAGGTATTGATTGCTGTTCCCTGAGTCATAGACTGGGGCTACCTATTTGTTCCTGTTCCCTAGAGAAAAGGCAAAGAAGAGAACTTGCTGATATTTAAATTCTCTTTTCATTTACTCTCCTCAAAGGCATTAACCCCACAAAGACCTGTGATTAGGATCTCCATAGGAAGTAGCTCTCTGTGCTTAAGCTGGGGACTCCCTTGCAGGGGAAGCAGCCTTTGCTCACAAGGTCTCCTCTCAGTGAGCTCTCTAGCACTCCATCCTTTCTCTCCTTCAGCTCTTCCTTCCCTCCGGGTTCTGCTTCGAATGAGCTCTGAACCCTGTGAGTTTTGCTTTCCATTACAAATAATAGGTTTTTCTCTTCTCAGAGCTTCATCTGGTCACCTTGATACAATGGGGATTTCCCTGGGGTGAGGGAAATCACAGTAGAGGAGTTGTCTAGCCCTAGATCAGTTCTCAGCCTGTGGGTTGTGACCCCTTTTGGACGATCCTTTCACAGGGATCACGTATCAGATATCCTGCATATCAGATATTGACATTACAATTCATAACAGTAGCAAAATTACAGTTATGAAGTAGCAACAAAAACAATTTTATGGTTGAGGTCACCACAACATAAAGTTAAAGGGCCGCGGCATCAGGAAGGTTGAGAACCATTGCCCTAGGTCAAATGGGCCTGCCTGTGAGCATTTTCATGGTTGCTGTCTAATGTGGGAAGTCCAGCCGACTATGAAGAGTGCTAGTGCTCTCCTGCGCGGGTGGGCCTGGCCTGTCTGGGAAGGGTAAGAGACTAAGCAGGTAAACAGAGCTCCTCCATGGTTTTTGCTTCATTTGTGGCACTGCTTTCCCCTCAGTGATGAACTATAACTGATAAGCCCCTCCCTTCCTGAGGTGGCTCCGGTCATAGTGTTTTATTACAGCAACAGAAAGCAAACTCCGACAGTCCTTGAAAAATAGTGGCTCTTCCACTTGGTATATAATATATACACAATGATTGTTATAATTTCCTATTGGTTGGTGGACTGATTCAATCTGGTCTTGAATTCACCATGTAGCTAGCCTAGAATAGCTTCAAACTCACTCTGTGGCCCAGACATTTTCCTATCGCATGCACCGCCCCATTCAAGTCATTGTTTTCCTTTATTGGCTCTTCAGCCCTTACCATCATATCCACCAACCTTGCTGGCCATACTTACCAGGGTTGCTTCAGGGTGTTGGCTATGTTCCCTTTATCTCTGTCCCTTCCCTTAGCTGCTCTGAGTGCCTGGGTCTATCCAGCCCAGGCTGGTTTAGGTAGCTCCAAGACTCCTTCTTATCTTTCTCCCTCTTCTCCTGGGAGGGAAACATTGGTGTCACCTGGCTCTCTGATGCATCATCAGGGGTCTTCTGGGATTTGGACACAGGTTCTTAATCTTTTTTTACAGTGAATATGTAATATACGACTTGTCCCAACACAAGACCTCAACACTAGCCAAATACCAGAAGGCCAAGTGGCGGTACAGTAAGGAACCCAAACTGCCCAGGGTTAGCTCTGGACCCCACCACCTGCTAGCTCTTTCTTCTTGGGCAAGTTACATACTTTTAGGGCTTCTAATTCCTTGTCTGACAAACCAGGGTGGCCATTTTGAGCTGCTTTTCTTTTTTTTTTTTTTTTTAATCCAACCCCCCTGTAGTGTTTCCCTGCAGGAATATTGATGTTTTTGATTATAGGGTGCAGTTCTAGACTGCTGGGTTTGACATACTGCAGACTGTACGTACTACCTCAATGAAATCTGATAAATTTGATTTGGGGAACCCACTGGGCCCCAGAGCTTTGGACAAGGGACTGTAGATCCTTAAACGCTACTTCATACAGTTGTTGGGAGGATTAAACAAGATATTTTACAGAAAGCTCTTGGCACAACTGCCAGACTGTACAGTGCTCCATAAACACTGCTATTATTATCTTAGAGACATGAAAAAGTACTGTGTCCATAAGAACAGTGGTTATTTTACCGCAATAAAGACAGTTATTTTTTCTTAATGAATAGCTTAAATGTTTAATGAATGATATAATAATGAGTTTTACTGCCTGGACATGAAGACAGTATGCTGTTTATTTTGGAAAGAAGTTCAGAAGCCAACAGAAGGAATCTGTCTAATCGAATGTGAGTGCCACTATGACTTTTTCCCCTGAGCTTCTCTGTTCGGCTGTGGATGCTGGCTGGAGCATAGACAAGGCTGGCTTGTCGTGGTGACGGGGTGTGTTTCTGACCCCTTTAGTCCAAATGGGAGCTCCTGTCTCTCTTTTCCTTTGTCCTCTATGGCAAATTCCTGTCAGCGTTAACATTAGGATGAGTTCTTCCTTCTGCTCTCCTACAAGTCAAGTGTTTGTAAATCTCTGTTAAACAATAGCCTTTATCTTTCTCATTTCTTTCCTCTCCAGTCAGATCATTGACTGTTCAGCTGTATCAGTGCCCAGGGAGGCTCTCTACTTCTGTCTGTGTTGGCTGACTTGCCCCTCTGTCTGCCTGATTGTTGTTACTGAGGGTTACCAGGTGTGATTAAGAGGGGATCTCTTCTCCTGCCACCCTTCCACACAGCCTGATTCTACAGAGCAGCCACCACTCACATTCCTATTTGCTGGCAGACTACAAGCTTTTCTTATTGTGTGTTTATTCTAGATACCCATTTGGAGGATATATACATATATGATATACTTATGTAATCAACTGCTATTTTCCTAGCATAAAACCTAACAGTATCAGTTATGTTTGAAAATGAGTTTGGATGATATCAGCAACAGTAGTCGAGAACTCAAGTTTACAGATTAGAACTTGTAGAGCTGGAGAACACCCCTAACTCTGTGTAGGTGCGCGCGCGCGCGCGCACACACACACACACACACACACACACACGTATAAATGCATATTGTTCAATAAAAGATTATTAGTCTATTAGTGTGTTACAGACATTAAAATTTCTGAGTCTTCACTTAATAACTTCTCTTAAGAAAATAGTGAATTTGTGTGTGCACACATGTGTGTGCATTTGCTGACATTTCAAGGTATCCCATGCAATTTACTTATTCTTAAAGACAGGGTCTCATTCCATAGCCCTGGCTGGCGTAGAACTCATTGTGTTGCCTAACTTGGTCTTGAGTTTTGACAGTTCTTCTGCCCCAGTGTCCCAAATGATGGAATTATTGATATATCCCACCACAACCAAGGACATATGTAATTTAAAACCCAAATCAAACTAAACATCTTTATTAAGTCCATTGCCTCTTGTCCACACATTTCTAGTCCTATCCTCTGAGGACAATCTTTTTTTCTTTTTATAGCTTTTCCTTGTAGCACTTATCCCATGCTTCAAGGGTGAGGGCATTTCTGCATCAATTCATTAGTGGTAGGTAGCACAATCCAGAAACCTTGAGCCACAGCTGGGGAGGTTTGGCTTCCACTCCCAGCCCCACCCACTTCCCACTCCTTGGCTCTTGCCCAGTGCTGGCTCCCAGTTCTCTATGGGTTTGTGGTTCACAATAAGCTTTTGGTAATTAGCAGGTATCCAAATCAGAAAGTTATAGAGACACTGTACAACGAAAGTTACTTGTTTTCTTGATTTCAGGTTTAACACTTGCAAAGTTACCTGTGCTGCTTCCATAGACCAGAAACGCAGGTCTCTTGATGCTGTCTTTGGCACTTCCTCTTACATATATTTTTGCTTATCCTAAAATAATCGCCTCTTGCTCTTTATTTGCATTGATATCTATAGACTTACCCCAAATTTTGCCCATCAGACTGGGCAGAGGCCAACAGTATTTTTCTGCGGCTGATTAGATCTATCAAACCATCCATCCCTCAGTGTTACATTTGGCTGATTTGGTCCTGCCTTCATGGGCCCTCCCTTCCCATCCTGCTGTGAAGTGTCCCACTGAGGGCCTACCTTACTTTCTAAGTCCTTCACTATCTTCTTCCGTGGCATTTCTCTTCCACATACATCCTGAAGACATAGTGTTTGAGCACTTAAAATATGGAAGGCTCTTGGGGGCTGAACAGTATGTAAAATTGGAAATTATTTGTCTTCAGAATCTCAAGGCCTTTTTGGTATTGTCTGTCATCTCTTGTGTTCCTTGTCATAGAGATGCTGGGTCTGTGTGATCCTTTCCCTCCTGCAAGCTCTCAGGATCTTCTCTTTATCCATATGGGTCTGAAATTTCCCAAGAGTGTGCTGTGGAGAACGCCTCTCTTTTGAATTTGAGCAGTCCACTGGTGGGCCCTTTAATTTGGAAATGCAAATTGTCCAATTCTGGAAAATGGTCTTTTATTTTTTAAGTAATTTTCTCTTCTCTAGTCTCCCTGTCTTCTAGAATTCTGTTTTTTGTCAGATCTTGGACCTACCAGTTTCTGTTTTCTTCTTATGATTTCTCTTCTGTGTAAGTCTTCTATTGACCCTTTTATTTGGCCTGCTGTAGTTGAGATTTTTCAGAGCTCTTGACCAGTCTCAGCTGCTTCCTCACCATTGCATCTTGGTTTTGGCTTGTGCTCTGAAGAGATGGATAATAGGGTTTCATAGCTTTCTTCTTTCATTAGATAGCTTTTATACCCTAACATTCATGCGTGCTCTCTCCCTCCCTCTCCCTCTTCTATCCTGTCTCCTTCCTTCTTTCTGCCTTCCACTGTCTCTACTTGAGTTGCCCTGGATTGAACCTATGGCCTCAAATATGCTAGTTATAGACCACAGTCAAACTCTTCCTCTTCTCTTGGCTCACAGGTTTGGTTGTCCAATGGTTTCAGAGCTCCTTAGCCATGTGGATTTGAGAGCAAAGCAATACAAGTGGTTTGAGGGTTCTGTGGGTTCCCATAGAGCTTTCAAGGGGTAGCCCAGTGCCTTTATTTTCTCAGAGACAAGGCCTCTCTCTTTCCTCATGAAGGTACACTGGGAACAGGTATAGGGAAGGAACCAACGGCATGGTGCCTAGCCTGCGCTCTGTGCTGCTCAGATTGCTTTTGCCCCTGGGGACTGCAGTGCTCCCATATCGCCTGCCTCCCAAGGGATGTCATCCTTTATTTTCTGTGGATGTCCTGTCTCCTCTATCCTGCTGAAGCATTTGGCTCTCTTATCTCCTAGGAGCCTGCATTTGTTTGCTAGTATACTGTTTCTATTGTCTTTGCACTGGTCTTTTTCTTTTTTTTTTTTCTTTACCATTTTAAAAGTCTTTTATAAAGGGGAAGAGCTAAAGTTGGAAGGTCATTCATTCACTGGTTCAGTCAGCCAGTCAATGAATAGTGGATTCAGGAATGGCGGGGCGTGTGAGACAGTGAACAGATCTTGCCACCCCCACCTTAAAACTCTCTCAGTTGACAGGAAGTGCCATGGTCATAAATGGCACAGAGCGACACTTGTGAAATAAACCTGGAAGAGCAGTCTAGCCTTGTTCTTCAGAAACCAATGTGCCAATACCAGAGAGACCTGTGTTTACTGAACCTTGGCTGTACGAGCTGGGGGTCCCCATGTTTGTGTAGCAGTGATACCCCCATTTCTTTACAATTCCACTTAGATATCATTTTATATGTGTGTGTGTGTATACACATACACATATATATACACATATATATATACACATATACATACACACACACACACACACACACACATGTACACATATGCTTTTTCCATATTTGTATTGGGTTTCCATATGACCCTCTATCCACTGAGTCTAATTTGTGCTGCCCATGTATTCCCTGTTGTGTGGCCATCCACTGGAATGTAGTCAATCTGTACCCTTAAAAACTTAAGCCCATCTCCCTTTAAAAAAAAAAAACTGATTCCATCTCCCAGCAACTATCAAGTACTGACAGCTTCTTAGCTAGAAGCAAGCTAGCTGCGACTTTGTGCCGCCTCACCCTTCCATGCTGGGATGTTGTCTGGCTTGAACTGGCACATGTCTTGTGCTTGCTGTCAGATTCCCTATGAGCTCATAGATGCATCAGCTCTGTTGTGTCTGCAAAACCCTGTTTTATTGTCACCATTGACACCTTTGGCTCCTTCCCTCTTTTCACTCTCTCTTCTACAGTGATCCCTGAGCCTTAGGAGGATGGGGTGTCATTTAGGCGTTCCACTGAGGGCTGAATATTCCATTCTCTTATTCTTTGCACCTTGGCTCCCTGTGTTAATTGCCATCTACTGCAAAGAGAAACTTGTCTGGTGATGGTTGAGAGATGCATCAATTATTGGGTATAATGAAAGTCACTAGAGTTAGTTTAAAACTGTGCCTGTTTAACAGAATAATAGTTGTAGGTTCTCCCTAGGGTCAATGCACAGTTCTTGAGCCTGATATTGGTGTCAAGTATGGGTTTCATCCCAGGGGTCAGAACTTAGATCCAAATAAAAGGGTGGTTGGTTATATGAATAACCTCCTTGCCACTGTTACACTGTTACTCGGTGGGCGTGGCTTGTCCAGACAGTCATTCTTGTAAGGCTGGTGCTGACTTTTGTCCTCAGTAGCTTGCACAGCTCCTTTCAGCACTAAGGGAGAGAGCCAGTAGGGATGGAACTTCTAAGTCAGCCAGCTTGGTTTCTTCTTGTTCTACAACTCAAGCATGTGATTTCTTCAACCTTAGGGTTTTACTATCTAGTTCCAGAGGGTAACCCAGAGACGGCAATAGCCTGTAATGTTTGGGGGTCCATGGGACCTTTCTGGTCAACAACTTCAAAAGATGTAACCCATTCCTAGACTGGGCTGTTTATTTGATAGTGTGTGGTGTCTAGTAGAGATGTTGTCAACTTGTTTTAGCTAGGAGGTTTTATCGCCTGCAAAGCATGAATCTCTCAACACCAAACCCATTAGTATGGTCAGTGCGCTACCTCTACACCCCAGCTACCAGCTGCTTTTTGGATTCATCCACTACCCCAGACACCTTTCCCCCTGCTCTTGAGAAGTGATGGCATAAAGGGGACAAGTCCAACAGGAGCCCTCACCACCAACATCAATGTTACCAGTACTGCCACCACCACTCAGAGAGAAAAACAAAAATCCAAAGGTGGCCATCCCCAGTCTTCAGCTAGTACACTTGTAGATGCTTTCCCGAGAAGCATGATTCCCCGGGCCCCATGGCTACCATGGACTTTTTGCTCTAGACATTATGGGTTTGGAAAGAGGGAATGCTGTGTTGCAAAGCAGCGGTACCATCCCCGAGGCATGAGAATTTTGCTGTGAACAGCTCATATGCCAGCAAGGGCTCAGTGGCTTCCGTGGGACAGCGCTGTGGGCTGATGGTGCTGAGTCAATGAACTCTACAGCAATGTCACTGGAGGGTGTCTGGGGCTTACAAATTTTGAGTACGTGCAATGTCACCACAGAGCAAAACCACATTTCTGGCATCCACCAAAGTCAAGGATTAATTATGCAGGGGGAAAAATAAGATGTTCCAAGTAGCTGTTAATAAAAGTGCTAGAAGGATGGTAGCAATAATCACAGTGAACTCTACTGAGCACTTAACTTGAAGCCAGCTTGCCCTAGGTATGCCAAGAACAAGCTCACTTAATGCTCAGAGGTTTCATGATTAAGGAAACTGAAGACAAGAGGTTGAACCGTTTGAACGCAGATCCTTCTGTCTCTGGGGCCTCTGCCTATAAGCAGTCTATCCTTCTGCCTATAACCTGAGTCATCTCAAGCCACCCACTGTACTGTGTTTAGAACCCCAGACTTCCACTGCCAGGTCAAGAATTCCCTGAAGCAGGGAATATGCTATGTTGTTCTATTGTGGCCCTGTCTTCCAAGCCCTCCCCCGTCACGGGAAGAGGGGGTTGGAACGTGTTAGTCTGTAACATCTGCAGCCCAGCAGAAGGGAGATGCCCAAAGGGAAGGGAGATGTCAGAATGCCTGGTCTTTTTATGGCTGGGGATGTTCTGTCTTTCCTTCTACATCCTGGCTTCTTTACGTGGCCAGCTACAGCTCCTCTCCAGTATTTTGCATCTTCTTCCACTCCCAGGGTCTCATTCCCTGCTTCCCTCTGTGCCCTTCCTTCTCTCCAGCAGCCCTGCTCCCTGCAGACATTCCATTGTCACTCACTTGTCTCCCAATACCTGACAGTGTGCACATTGTGAGAATTTTCTCAAATATCAGTTTGAAAAGCTTCAGCTCCTGTGACCTTCAGTCATCAGATTTACACGAACGGAGGACATCTGACTGGGAAACACACTTCTTATGGAATGCAAGAACACATCAGTGGGGTTTGCTTTTCTTTCATTTTAAATCATATTTTTACGATGTAAACATCCATTTTTAAGATTGTTGAACATAAAACGTATATAGTTTTTTTTTAAATGTTAACCCAGAGATTAGAGAGGTAGCTTGGCTGTTAAGCACCCTGCTCTTCCAGAGGAGTCAGGGTCAGTTCCCAGCCCCCACATGGTAGCTCACATCCATTTTTACCTTCAGTTCTAGTGGGTTGGATATGCTCTTCTGGCATCCACAGACACTGGGCACATATATAGATCAACATGCCTACATACTTGTAGGCAAAACAGTACAGATAAAATAAGATTAGAGTATAAATAAATAAACCAAAAGCTAACCCCAATGCAGAAAACTGCTTAAAACCAATAACACATTCGTGAGGCGGGGCCATCTTCAGACCACTTTGAGCCTCTCCTGCTGACCAGTATTCTTTCCTCAAAAATAAGGGATCCTGACATTTCAAGGACAGGTTAAACTCAGTGCAGAGGTTTCTCTCTCCCAGGTAGAGTTCAGCAGTAAGGGATAAGTCCTGGCGGTCTTCCTAGCTCCAATGCTTCGCAGCCCCAGGTAGTTCTGGCTCTCTTCTGGGTTGAAGTATTTCCTTTCCCTAGAGTTAAAGGTTTTTCCTGAAGCTTTACCCTGAGCCTTTGCTGGCCTCCTACGCAGCCTGAACGTAAGCTTTGATTTCAAAACTTACCCAAGACTGGCCAACCCTTTGAAGACGCCTTTCCTTAATTACCGTGAAGTTGGTAGATGGCGAGAAGGTTCATTTGTTTTAGACTAAAGCTGTGCTATGCATACTGGACATTCAGCCTTGAATTGGGGCCCCTGATAGGAGTTTTCTATTCTCTCACATTGCCTGTTATGAGAGTCTCACTGGCTGTAGGTGTTTTTTGGCAGGAATTCAGGGTGTTTGGGATGTGTTTGTGAGATGTCAGTCATTTCTTCCTGGCTTCACCTGAGGTCCCATGTAATCACATCACATTCCTTTTAAGATCTTTAACTTTCTCTTTCCTAAGGACAGTACACAGAACCCCCCAGTACCTTTCCCCAGATCCAGCTGTATCAGCATGCTCCATTGGCTTTATCAGTTAGTTAGTCGTGGCCTGGGGAGGGGAAGAGAGACAGAGAGATCCAGACATATATCTTTAACAGTCATACATACTACTTTTCTGTAGTATGACTACATTCCTCATGGTTCTTTACCAATTCCTTCAATGTGTGTGTGTGTGTGTGTCCTAAGAATAGAGTGTGCTCTTGTAGAGCCTCAGTGTGATTTTCAACTTCCAGAAATACAACACCCAAGCACTGACTTTAATATAATTAGGAAAAAAAAAAACCACATCAGAAAACATAAGGATTTTTTCTTCTGCAACTAAACGCTACACCTCTGTTTTCATGTGATTTGTATATAGCAATCTACAAGCCCAGTTGTTTCATTGTTTTAAGATTTTTAATTGGATGTCTTTAGTGTGTCTCTGTGTGCGTTTATTTATTTGTATGTGTTGTATGTGTGCACGAGTGGCAGCGGTCAGAGGAAGGTAGATAGGCAGGGATCCATCGTCTCCTCTGCCAGTTCCATCTGGGGGATCAAACTCAGGTTGTGAGACTTGGCAGCGAGAGCCTTTACCCACCAAGCCATTTCATAATCTTTTTGTTGTTGTTTTTCAAGACAGAATCTCATTGTGTAGCCCTGGCTGTCCTGGAACTCACTCTGTAGACTAGGCTGACCTTGAACTCAGAGTTCTGACTGATGCACCACCATTATTGCCTTTATTTATTTATTTGCTTGTTTGCTTGTTTGTTTGTTTATTTATTTATTTATTTATTTATTTATTTATTTATGAGATAAGGTCTCATTGGGTAATTCTAGAATTAGTAATTCTGTTCTGTGGCACCCACTATGTAGACCATGCTGGCCTCTAACTCCTTGGGGTTCTCCTGCCTCTGCCTCCCTAACCGTAAACCTGAGTGTTAGTATTACAGATGTCCACCACTAGGCCTAGGTTGAGATATTTAATTTTTTCTTACTATGCCCATCTCAGTAAAGTGAACTTCTATGGTACCAATAGTTAAGTAGCAAGGCGTGTGTAGTGAGATCCTTGTTTTCAATCAAGTGATGCTGCTCCTCCTCTCATTAGGGCGTCTAAGCACATCAGGCACGTTGCCCCTTTATGGTGCCCCTTTATGGCTCGAGCCATAAGGGGAAGAGGCTTTTGTCACTCTTTCTGAGCCTCTCTCCTGTTGACTTTCACTGTGAACTCACTGAGTGTCCTAGACCTCAACCAAGGAGTGGTTCTTGTTGGTGACATTTGTCCTCAGTGCGTCTCACCGAGCTCCCTCCGCCCCTCCCCACACTGTGGGTTTCCTAAAATTCTTGGCTTCTCTCTCGCCATTGCTTAGGAATCAAACATTCCAAAACATTGCAGCTGGAAGCAGGACAAGTCTCAACACATTCTTCCCGAGTGAGGCCCTGCTTGTATAGGAGAGGGTTTGAGAGCTGCAGTGATGAGGGGAAGTTCTCAGTGGCCAACTGCCCCTGAAGGCAGAGACCAGGCTCCCTCCACGTGGAGGGGTGGGCGTGGCTTCTCAGGAGTGCAACGCTGGGACTTTCTTGGTGATAGAGAGTTCATCATGTTTCTTATTTCTCTACCTCTGTTCCCAACTGAAAAATTTTTATATTAAAAATTCAAGACAGTGCTTTCATTTTTAAATTCCGTTTTATTTTTATCCGTTTTATAAAAACATAGATTAAAAGTCAAACAGCAGCAGTCTTTCTCAGGCCCAGCCCCACTTCCCAGAGGAACCTCTTTGAACTCTTTTGTTTTTGTTTTTTTTTTCCCCTCCAAATCACTGCCCTCACTCAGATGTCTTGAATGCAGTCTTATTGGTTTTTAAACGTTGCCTGCTGACTCCCTGTGAGAAGGACCTGCCCTTTTTAACACAAGCCCTCCTCACTCCTCTCCATTCTGATAGCCATGCCTTGTGGGGCAGACCCTGCCGTTGGGTTTCCACTATGAAGATGATTTAAACATTATCCACTATAGAGAGAACTGAGAGAGGTGGTGTCTCTTTGCCTGTACAATTGTTCAGCTGTTTTTTCCTGAGCTACACATTATCGTTAAAAGACTGGTTTTACTGCCTACACATGTCAAGTTCTTCCCCAGTGCCCCTGCAGACCTACTGGGTGCCTACTGCTGTCTTTACTCCCAGCTTCCAAGCCCTCCATCATCTGTCACTAAGATAGCCCCTCCTGTAGCTCCCATCCTCCTGCTCTGGCCTAGACTTGTTCATCTGGGATCCCCTTTTTGTGTGATCTGGCTTAGATCCTTCTTTTCTTGGATTGTAAGTCTTGGTTCCTTGTTATTGGTTGGTTGATTGATTTTGTTGTAGTATTGTTTGTTGTTGGTTTGTGCCTTGGGCTGGGGGTGGGGGACGTCTTCCAGTTGCTTCTTGGGAAAATGCATAGGAGGTAAATTTTCAGAGGCCACGTGGAGCTGAAAGTGTCTGGGGGTGGAGGTGGGTCACACAGAATTGTCACTTGAAAACTTCTAAAATTTAAAGGAAGAGCTGGAGATGATTCAGTGATTAAGCACAGTGTGATGACTGGCGTTTGAGTCCCCAGGAACCCATGGAAATGACAGCTGGGCATAGAGGCCTGCCTACAATTCAAGCTTTCAAAGGCAGAGACCAAAGGATCCTCAGCTAGCTAGCTAGCTAGCTAGGGAGATTAGCTGAATCTTCAAGATCTAGGATTGATTGAGAGACCCTGCCTCAGTGAATTATGAGGAGGTGTGATCCTAAAATCACCCATGGCTTCTACATGCACCCCCCCAAACATTCAGATATACACACAGACATGTACACCGCTTTTTGCATACGAAGTCGAAAATTAATTAAAATAAAATTTAGAAGTAGCACTTTACTTCCATTTTGAGTCCTTGATGCTGCTCTTCTTTCTGGAGATTTATAAAAATAACTGTCTTAGTAGACAACCTCAGCATAGACCATTCCAGGGGAAACCGCATGCCTCTTGTAAGCCCTCATCTGTGCATCTCATCTGTGCATCCCTTTCGTAAGCAGCTTCTGAGGTTGCTGTGGCTGCCGACTCTCAGCTGGCCCCACGTCTGCTGCTCCTTCCCTCATCACTCCATAACAGCGGGTTCTCCAGACGTTAGGAGGCAGCTTGGAGAAACACTCATATCTTGGTTTGGTTAAAAAAAACAAAACAAAACAAAAAACACGACTTTACGCCCCCTTCCCCAGCCCCAGGAAACAAAAGTTTGCTGGAGACAGAGGACAAAGAGAACATCCTGAGTGCCGCTCCTAGGGAGGACCGGCCCCACCCACAGCCCCCTACCCCTCTAACTGTCACCCTGTTCCTTATATTCCCTAGGAAAGGATCTTTTGTAACAGGCCTGCGAACTGATTGTTCCCGACTGGCAATTTCTCTGAAGCAGAGTAATAAATATGAAAACCCAGGAAGAGGTTGTTCAGAACATTTGCTTCTTATTTAAAGAATTTATTTTTACATCAAACTTTCTGTATCTTTTCTCAATGTCTAGCCACGAGAAGGTGAGACTAATTTAAATTAAAGTGTTATCTTTTAAACTATTCAAGGAAAGCCGGGTGCGGTGGTGCACATTTTTTAATCCCAGTCCCCGAGGCAGGCAGATCTCTCTGAATTCAAGGTCAGGTCAGTCTACATATGGAGTCCTTGTCTCAGAACCGAGTAAAGTACCTGTACATTAAATAAGTGACAGACTCTGCAGCTCTGCCTGTCCCTCTCCGCTCTCTCCTCCTGTCTTACCTTCTTTTACTATTATTGAAATATTTTTTCATGTATGTATTTTAAAAGATTTCTGAGCTTTGGAGTTAATCACAGAGGCGCAGAAAGCTAAGGTAAGAAACAGAGAGGAAAAAAATTAAAGCAAATAAACAATAATAACAACAAAACGGACCTCAAGGTCAAGCCAGAAGGAAGTAGCATGGAAAACCTAAACGCATATGTAAGTATAATCTGACTATATTCTAACGGATCTGGGTGTCCTGGCTTTCAAATTCTGTAGACCCTGAAGGAATAAACAAAGAACATTACTAGACTGTTTCTCCCAGTTCCAGCCCTTCCTTTTTCAGTGGACTGATTCATTTTCTATTCCTATCTCAAAAGGTCTAAATTTTTTAAAATTTCAGTTATATAACATAGTAATCTTTTTTTTAGATTTATTTATTTATTTTATGTATATGAGTACAATGTTGCTTTCTTCAGGCACACCAGAAGAGGGCATTGGATCCCATTACAGATGGCTGCGAGCCACCATGGGATTGCTGGGAATTGAGCTCAGGACCTCTTAACCATGAGTGCTCTTAACCGCTGAGCCATCTCTCCAGCCCAAGGTCTAATGTTTTAATTTCAGGATTTAGAAGGGAAGACAGAGTGTCTAGACTACATCACTTAAATGACTGGTCAGAGAGATGGCGATCCATCCGTAGGAGCCTACTGGGTCTATTAGGAGATTTTTATACCAGAGAGGAGCCATTTGCTCTCCCAGAGACTCCCAGCTGGAAGCTCAGGGAATGTGGTAGTTTCTGGTTTCAGCAAGGTATTTTAGCAAAAGCCTCATGATGTCGGTGGATAAGAGGGGCTCCCCAGGAAATCATGCAGGCAGGTCAGTGTGCTACAGGTAGGAAGATTGCCCCTAACTCTGTAGTTCAGGTAGTGTTGTGTGCTAGTCAGTGTTCCGTTACTGTGACAAAACGCCTGAGACAAATTAACCTAAAAAGAACAAAGGTTTATTTTGACTCATGGTCTCTGAGGATTCAACCTATGGTCACCTGGTCATGAGGCAGAACATCGTGAAAAAGGCATAGTAGAGTGGAGAGGCTATCCTGGTGACAGGGAAGCAGACAGAAAGGAAAGAGGAGGAAAGCGAAGAATATGGGACAACCTGGACAAGATCTGCCCTCAACACAATGCTCCAAGTGTCCCACTTTATCCAACCAGGCCCTACCTCCTAATGGTCTAGTCATCTATAAATCCATCAATTGCTTCACTCATTAATGAGCTTATCACCCTCATGATCCAATCAGTTCTCAATAGCCCCAACTGTCAACTCATGAGCTTTTGGAGCCGTTTTATATTGGATCGTAACAGACTGCTCTTTCTGTGTTCACCCATAAATCCATGACAGTTGGAACAATGCCAGGCATTTGCATGGAACGAGAGGGTGTGAGGGACAGGGACAGCTTTGGGCAGCACTGCAGGAGTCTTTCCTGCCCCATTGTGTTTAAGGGTTGCATTAGCAGTAACTGAATGGATATTCATACAACCTTTGTGACAGCAAAGCGTGGCGATCAGTCCAGATCCAATGCGCCCAAACATCATTTGTCAGAACCAATGCGCCCAAACATCATTTGTCCAGGTTGTGCAGGTCAGAATAAAAGTTCACAGGAAAATATGTAAAATCCTGTTGTTGAGAGTTTAAAATCAATTGAGCAAGTACAAGAGGAGGCAGAGGTTAAGAAACCTTGTAAGTTCTTATGCTTTAGTTGATGCTAAGTTTAGTATTCAGACGGGTGAGTTATGACTGCCAGAAAAGACTCCTGGCAGGTCATTCAGTGGCTGCTTCATTCATTTTGCCAAGTGCTTGTTGGGAACCTGCCATGTGCCAAAGCACTGTGCTCAGAGGGGCCTTGCGTGCAGTCAGTCACCAAGGTGTGCTGGAGGACTGGAGGGTAGCTGGGTTCGTGCCTCTGCCTGCTCTGAGATACACCAAACAAGGAGGAAAAGGGAATCCCCAGAGGAGGCACCTCGTCCAAATATAAGGAGTAAAGGCAGCGGTCAGAGAGCGCTAGGTTGAGTGGTCCAGTGAGAGCTAGCTGTGTGGTGAGCAAGAAGGTTAGGGAGGAGTGGGAGCCACAGAGAGAGGAATGCAGATGCTAGGGTTCTGCTGTGTGTTTCCCACCTACCCTGCAGCCTGGGGACATCTTAGATCCCATTTCTTCAGTTTCCTCTTTGGAGAGCCCCCAGGCTCCATCTTTGGTCCTCTCCTTTCCCACATATTCTCATCTCTTGCTGGTCTCAGCCAGGTGCACATCTTTTAACATGTTCTGTTTGCACACATGCACGAAGTTTCTGGCTTTGCATCCTCAGCTCAGGACCCATCCTATTGCCTATATGATGCTCCATACTGAGCACACTGAAGCCTCTGGCCACTGCATCTGCTGGGAGGCCATAATGAAGTGCCACAAGTGGCTGGCTGAAGTCATAGAATTGTTCTCTCACCGCTCAGGAAGGGAGAAGTACCATCAAGCCGTCTGCAGGCCTGCTCTCCCTGATGGCTGCCGGGGAGGCTGTGCCTGTCCATCACTTAGGTTGTATGGTCAGCAGTCCTCCTCATCAGGGACTGCACCCCAGTGCCTGCCTCCTGTGCTCACAGTGTCTTCTCCCATGCATACCTGTCTCCCCTGTCTCTCCCCCTGCTATAAGAACAGCAGTTGTGTTAGGTTAGGGTCTGTACTGATCACCATTGCTTCTTAAGAGTTCATTCCCACATTGGCAGTGCACTCTAGTTGTCCCAGCCGGTCCACTTTGGAGCCTGAGGAAAGCAGGACCGTGAGCTCAAGGATATTTGCTCCATATTCACAGGGGACAGGGCTAGGGTTTTAAGCAAATCTTTGAAGAGGGGCAGCCCTTCCAAGCCAGCTGATAGCCATGTCTTTCTTAGAGTTCTGAGTGAAACCCAGTGCAGTGTGCATACCTCCTAATATTTTGTGTGGTCCTTCTCCATTCCGTGCATCAAAATCCTCTGCTTACATTACTGACAGGCTCAGGGGTAAACCAGACCACTTCTCCCACCTCCATCTCCTGCCCTGCTTCCAGCTACAAAGGACCACCCAATCCAGCCACAAGATCATGTGACTTTTTTCTTCTTCTTCTTTTTTTTTAATGTAGGTAAGACCCCTTGTGTCTTCCCGTGTCACCCAGAGTTATTACCTGTGCCCTTTACTCTGGCACCTATGTTTCATTTCTTTTGTATGTTTGGAATTTTTAAACACAGGGTCTTGCTGTTATCTGAGGGTGGGCTTGACCTCATTCACGTTGTGGGCCAGAGTGAGCTCACAATCCTCCTGCCTCAGCTTCCTCAGAGGAGTACAAGTACGGACTACCATACTCAGCTCCTGTGTGCTCTGGCCAACCACTCTTCCTTATAACTAACTCCTAAACTCTCTCCCTAGAATCTTCACATTAACAGGGTAGGGAGGCCCTGTGTGTGTGCCTTCTCTTCTCTCCCCAGTGAAGTCCACCTCTCCTTCATCACATCTCTGCCAGCATGCCATTTTATTAAAGAGTAGTTAAATAAAATAATAATATATATGTTACCATTGCAGTCAGGGAATGTCACGCAAGTGTCATTCTAAGAGTGTAGTGTGCTTGGACCCGGAGGGCACTGTGCTAAATGAAATGAGCCAGTAGCAGAAGGACCAATGCTGAATTATAATTCTGTCATGTCAGATATTTAAAGTTCTCAAACGCACAGCAGCAGGGAGTAGAAGAGAGATTCCCAGGAGCTGTGAAGAGGGGAAATCGGAATTGTCATACTGTGGGTACAGTTTCAGTTGTGTAAAATTGGAAAGTTCTAGAACACTCTTATACAACATGGTGCTTATACTTAAGAATACAGAACTAGGGCTGGAGAGATGGCTCAGCCATTAAAGGCTGGGCTCACAACCAAAAGAATAAGAATACAGAACTATGTATGGGCTTACCACCATCCCATATTATAGGGCGTTTTAGACCACAGTTTTAAAAATGAGCATGTGATTCACTGACTCCTTTATTATATTGAAATATTCAAGGTTAAAGGACGTTACCTGGGGCCTCAAATCTCGTCAGTGTCAGACAATGATAGGACGCAAGCCTTGGGCACCCAGAGTACTTTGCCCTTTTCAACGTTGTGTATCACAACTATTTGTCAAAACCTATATTACAGGGCAGGCAAGATGGCTCAGCAACTAAATGTACTTGATGCTCAGTGTGACAACCTCTTTAATCCAGAATCCACACAGTGGAGGAGAGAGCAGAGTCCACAAGTTGTCCTCTGACTTCTACAAGCATAGTATGGCATGCAAGCACAGCACCCTACACATATAAATAGGAGATAGATTAAAAAGAAAACATACACTAGTTAGTCCTGGCTCATGCCACCTTAACCCCAGCCCTCAGGAGGCAGATGCAGGTGGATCCCTGAGCTAGAGGACAGCCTGGTCTACAAAGCGATTCCAGAATAGTCAGGGCTATACAGAGAAACCCCATTTTGAAAAACAAACAAACAAACAAACAAACGTTCCTGTATGTGTCCCATACTCCCTGGGGAGAAAATGCCCTGCATGTTGGTTTTATGACCCACAGGTTGGGCAGGAGACTGGAAAGTGCCAATCCTAGGTGACATGTCTTCCAGATGCAGGGAACTTAGCTGAGTCCCTGATCTATAGCACTCCCAGTGCCAAGAGGCTGGGCAGAGAGTGTGGATAGAAGAAAGACCTGCTGGCTTCTTGTCTGCCTGATCCTTGTTGTAATGTAGGCTGTTTACAATTCAAACAGACCACTCCTGTCTCTTTGGGGGTACAGCCCCACCCAGCAACTGATAGTTGACATCTGTACTCTACTTCTCCCTAGAAAGTGATGGCTTCCAGCGGCAGTGGGCACTGGCTTCCCACTGCTGGGGGATGACACTGGTTCCCACTGCTGGGGGAGCAGAGCACTGGCTTCCACTGGGGGGCACTGGCTTCCCACTGCTGGGGGTGGGGGTGGGGCAGGCACTGGCTTCCCACTGCTGGAGGATGACACTGGCTTCCAGTGCTGGGGGTGGGGTGGGGCGTGACACTGGTTCCCACTGCTGGGGGTGGGTGGGCACTGGCTTCCACTGTTGGAGGGCGGGGCACTGGCTTCCTACTGCTGGGTGGTGGGGGGTGACACTGGCTCCCACTGCTAGGGACACTGACTGTTGCAGCCTCCATCCAGCCTGACTTCTCTGGGCAGCTGATACTGTGTTCCTCTCACTGTTTCTCACGTATCAGCTCCAGCCTTTCTGGGGCGTCTTCTTGCCGGTGACTGACTGTCCCTTTCCTCTTTTTGTCTCTATTTGTTGGTTTTCCCCACATCCTATCCTTAATGCCGTTGCCAGGCAACAGTTTTCATAGGGTATCTCCCGCCATATTCCTGACTCTAGGCATCTGTATCCTCATAAACTCCTTACCCCCCTCTCTCTGGTCCTCGTTGCCTCCTTAGGTACAGAGTGGTTTTGTCTTTTTGTATGTCTTAGTCTGACCTATCTGCAATAACAAAGCCCTGTGGATTGGGTGGCTTATCTGACGATGTGAGTTTTCATAGTTCTGGTGGCCAAAAGGTCAAGGTCAGAGGGAGTATAAGGGGTGGGGTTCTTCCTGGTTTGCAGACAGCTGTCTTTGTGCTCTGTGCTCATACAGCAAGGAGAACAGCCTGGTGTCTCATTCCCTTCGTGTGAGGGCCCTAACCCTGTCACCGAGCCTGCTCTCACGACTTACCTCAACCTCAGCATCTCCCAGAGGTCTCACCTTCTCACACCGTCCCTGGAGGTTTGAGCCCTTTACAGATGCACTAGACACATCTTGGCCCAGAGTGTGGCACAACCTGGCTTCCTGCTACAATCCTGTCCACCTCCCCTCTTTCCAGTAACCCAAGCCAGAAAATGACATCATTGCCCACAGTGGCAGTGCCAGGTGTCTCCAGGTCCCCTGTCCCTGCAGCCACTGCCCATCAGTCCCACATCCTTTCATTACTCACAGACTCTGCAATGTCCCTTCATTTCCCAGCTTGGGCTTCCCAAGCCCAACATTGCTTCTAGAATACCCAACCTCTGCTCTCTGTGTTTCTGTCTCATACACTTAGACACAGTACACTCTGCTTCTCCCGTCTCTGGCAGGCTCGGCCCTTCTTCCTGGTGTCTTCTCTAATACGCTAATCTACCCACAGTACCTGCCAGACCAAATGCATTTCAATGTTCTTGCTTTTCCCTCTACTTGGGGCACTCTCTCTCCCCATCCCCCACATCCCCCCCACCCCCCCACCCCCCCATCCCCCGCTCTAGGACTCATGCTCATCTGTCAGGACTCAACCCTGGGTCACCTTGGTGCTGCTAACTTGTGCCCACACATTGTGAGCTTTCTATGTG